>NW_028136771.1:0-108994 GCF_965140915.1 Aythya marila | reverse complement strand
GGTAGTTTTAGGGTGGTTTTGGGGTGGATCTATGGTTTTGGGGGATTTTCTTCCAGTTTTGGGGGTGATGCCGTTCTTGTTTGGGGTGTTTTTGACGTTTTTTGGGGTCTCTGTTGGGTTCTGTTGGGTTCTCGTTGGTCATCGTGTTGGAAAAGGGTAAATTGTGATTTTTTGGAGAAGATCAGGTAGGTTTAGGGTGGTTTTGGGGTGGATCTCTGGTTTTGGGGGATTTTCTTCCAGTTTTGGGGGTGATTCCGATATTTTTTGGGGTGTTTTTTACGTGTTTTGGGGTCTCCATTAGGTTTTGTTGGGTTCTTGTTTGTCATTATGTTAAATAGGAGTGGATTGTGGGTTTTGGAGAACATCAGGTAGTTTTAGGGTGGTTTTGGGGTGGATCTATGGTTTTGGGGGATTTTCTTCCAGTTTTGGTGGTGATGCCATTCTTGTTTGGGGTGTTTTTGACGTGTTTTGGTGTCTCCATTAGGTTTTGTTGGGTTCTTGTTTGTCATTATGTTAAATAGGTGTGGATTGTGGGTTTTGGAGAACATCAGGTAGGTTTAGGGTGGTTTTGGGGTGGATCTATGGTTTTGGGGGATTTTCTTCCAGTTTTGGTGGTGATGCCGTTCTTGTTTGGGGTGTTTTGACGTTTTTTGGGGTCTCTGTTGTGTTCTGTTGGGTTCTCGTTGGTCATCGTGTTGGAAAAGGGTAAATTGTGGTTTTTGGAGAAGATCAGGTAGTTTTAGGGTGTCTTTGGGGTGGATCTATGGTTTTGGGGCTTTTCTTCCAGTTTTGGGGTTGATGCCATTCTTGTTTGGGGTATTTTTTAAGGTTTTTGTGGTCTCTGTTTGGTTTTGTTGGGTTCTCGTTGGTCATCGTGTTGTAAAAGTGTAAATTGTGGGTTTTGGAGAACTTCAGGTAGGTTTAGGGGGAGTTTTCGCGTGGATTCATGGTATTTGGGGTTTTCTTCTTTTTGGGGGAGTGATCCTCTCCTTTCTTCGGGTGATTTTGAAGTGTTTTGGGGTTTCCGTTGCGTTTCGTTGAATTCCTAATGTGTTTTATGGTGGTTTGGAGTGTGCTTTGGGATTAGGAGTTCATCAGGTAGGTTTAGGGTGTCTTTGGGGTGGATCTATGGTATTTGGGGTTTTCTTCTATTTTTTGGCGTGATCCTGTTCTTTTTTGGGGTGTATTTGAAGTGTTTTGGGGTCTCCGTTGGGTTTTGTTTGGTTCTCGTTGGTCATCATGGTGGAAAAGGGTAAATTGTGGTTTTTGGAGAACATCAGGTAGGTTTAGGGTGTCTTTGGGGTGGATCTCTGGTTTTGGGGATTTTCTTCCAGTTTTGGTGGTGATGCCGTTCTTGTTTGGGGTGTTTTTGACGTTTTTTGGGGTCTCTGTTGTGTTCTGTTGGGTTCTCGTTGGTTATCATGGTGGAAAAGGGTAAATTGTGGGTTTTGGAGAACATCAGGTAGGTTTAGGGTGTCTTTGGGGTGGATCTATGGTTTTGGGGGATTTTCTTCCAGTTTTGGTGGTGATGCCGTTCTTGTTTGGGGTGTTTTTGACGTTTTTTGGGGTCTCTGTTGGGTTCTGTTGGGTTCTCGTTGGTCATCGTGTTGGAATAGGGTAAATTGTGGGTTTTGGAGAACATCAGGTAGGTTTAGGGTGTCTTTGGGGTGGATCTATGGTTTTGGGGGATTTTCTTCCAGTTTTGGTGGTGATGCCGTTCTTGTTTGGGGTGTTTTTGACGTTTTTTGGGGTCTCCGTTGGGTTTTGTTGGGTTCTCGTTGGTTATCATGGTGGAAAAGGGTAAATTGTGGGTTTTGGAGAAGATCAGGTAGGTTTAGGGTGGTTTTGGGGTGGATCTATGGTTTTGGGGGATTTTCTTCCAGTTTTTGGGGGTGATGCCTATATTTTTTGGGGTGTTTTTGACGTGTTTTGGGGTCTCCATTAGGTTTTGTTGGGTTCTTGTTTGTCATTATGTTAAATAGGTGTGGATTGTGGGTTTTGGAGAAGATCAGGTAGGTTTAGGGTGGTTTTGGGGTGGATCTATGGTTTTGGGGGATTTTCTTCCAGTTTTGGGGGTGATGCCGTTCTTGTTTGGGGTGTTTTTGACGTTTTTTGGGGTCTCTGTTGGGTTCTGTTGGGTTCTCGTTGGTCATCGTGTTGGAAAAGGGTAAATTGTGGTTTTTGGAGAAGATCAGGTAGGTTTAGGGTGGTTTTGGGGTGGATCTATGGTTTTGGGGGATTTTCTTCCAGTTTTGGGGGTGATGCCGTTCTTGTTTGGGGTGTTTTTGACGTTTTTTGGGGTCTCCGTTGGGTTTTGTTGGGTTCTCGTTGGTTATCATGGTGGAAAAGGGTAAATTGTGGGTTTTGGAGAGCATCAGGTAGGTTTAGGGTGGTTTTGGGTGGATCTATGGTTTTGGGGGATTTTCTTCCAGTTTTGGGGGTGATGCCGATATTTTTTGGGGTGTTTTTTACGTGTTTTGGGGTCTCCATTAGGTTTTGTTGGGTTCTTGTTTGTCATTATGTTAAATAGGAGTGGATTGTGGGTTTTGGAGAACATCAGGTAGTTTTAGGGTGGTTTTGGGGTGGATCTATGGTTTTGGGGGATTTTCTTCCAGTTTTGGGGGTGATGCCGTTCTTGTTTGGGGTGTTTTTGACGTTTTTTGGGGTCTCCGTTGGGTTCTGTTGGGTTCTCGTTGGTCATCGTGTTGGAAAAGGGTAAATTGTGGGTTTTGGAGAACATCAGGTAGGTTTAGGGTGTCTTTGGGGTGGATCTATGGTTTTGGGGGATTTTCTTCCAGTTTTGGTGGTGATGCCATTCTTGTTTGGGGTGTTTTTGACGTGTTTTGGTGTCTCCATTAGGTTTTGTTGGGTTTTTGTTTGTCATTATGTTAAATAGGTGTGGATTGTGGGTTTTGGAGAAGATCAGGTAGGTTTCGGGTGGTTTTGGGGTGGATCTATGGTTTTGGGGGATTTTCTTTCCACTTTTGGTGGTGATGCCGTTCTTGTTTGGGGTGTTTTTGACGTTTTTTGGGGTCTCTGTTGTGTTCTGTTGGGTTCTCGTTGGTCATCGTGTTGGAAAAGGGTAAATTGTGGTTTTTGGAGAAGATCAGGTAGGTTTAGGGTGTCTTTGGGGTGGATCTATGGTTTTGGGGCTTTTCTTCCAGGTTTGGGGTTGATGCCATTCTTGTTTGGGGTATTTTTTAAGGTTTTTGTGGTCTCTGTTTGGTTTTGTTGGGTTCTCGTTGGTCATCGTGTTGTAAAAGTGTAAATTGTGGGTTTTGGAGAACTTCAGGTAGGTTTAGGGGGAGTTTTCGCGTGGATTCATGGTATTTGGGGTTTTCTTCTTTTTGGGGGAGTGATCCTCTCCTTTCTTCGGGTGATTTTGAAGTGTTTTGGGGTTTCCGTTGCGTTTCGTTGAATTCCTAATGTGTTTTATGGTGGTTTGGAGTGTGCTTTGGGATTAGGAGAACATCAGGTAGGTTTAGGGTGTCTTTGGGTTGGATCTATGGTATTTGGGGTTTTCTTCTATTTTTTGGCGTGATCCTGTTCTTTTTTGGGGTGTATTTGAAGTGTTTTGGGGTCTCCGTTGGGTTTTGTTTGGTTCTTGTTTGTCATTATGTTAAATAGGAGTGGATTGTGGGTTTTGGAGAACATCGGGTAGTTTTAGAGTGTCTTTGGGGTGGATCTATGGTTTTGGGGGATTTTCTTCCAGTTTTGGGGGTGATGCCGTTCTTGTTTGGGGTGTTTTGACGTTTTTTGGGGTCTCTGTTGGGTTCTGTTGGGTTCTCGTTGTTCATCGTGTTGGAAAAGGGTAAATTGTGGTTTTTGGAGAAGATCAGGTAGGTTTAGGGTGGTTTTGGGGTGGATCTATGGTTTTGGGGGATTTTCTTCCAGTTTTGGTGGTGATGCCGTTCTTGTTTGGGGTGTTTTTGACGTTTTTTGGGGTCTCCGTTGGGTTTTGTTGGGTTCTCGTTGGTTATCATGGTGGAAAAGGGTAAATTGTGGGTTTTGGAGAGCATCAGGTAGGTTTAGGGTGGTTTTGGGGTGGATCTATGGTTTTGGGGGATTTTCTTCCAGTTTTGGGGGTGATGCCGATATTTTTTGGGGTGTTTTTTACGTGTTTTGGGGTCTCAATTAGGTTTTGTTGGGTTCTTGTTTGTCATTATGTTAAATAGGAGTGGATTGTGGGTTTTGGAGAACATCAGGTAGTTTTAGGGTGGTTTTGGGGTGGATCTATGGTTTTGGGGGATTTTCTTCCAGTTTTGGGGGTGATGCCGTTCTTGTTTGGGGTGTTTTTGACGTTTTTTGGGGTCTCCGTTGGGTTCTGTTGGGTTCTCGTTGGTCATCGTGTTGGAAAAGGGTAAATTGTGGTTTTTGGAGAAGATCAGGTAGTTTTAGGGTGGTTTTGGGGTGGATCTATTGTTTTGGCGTATTTTCTTCCAGTTTTGGTGGTGATGCCGATATTTTTTGTGGTGTTTTTTACGTGTTTTGGGGTCTCCATTAGGTTTTGTTGGGTTCTTGTTTGTCATTATGTTAAATAGGAGTGGATTGTGGGTTTTGGAGAACATCAGGTAGTTTTAGGGTGGTTTTGGGGTGGATCTATGGTTTTGGGGGATTTTCTTCCAGTTTTGGGGGTGATGCCGTTCTTGTTTGGGGTGTTTTTGACGTTTTTTGGGGTCTCTGTTGGGTTCTGTTGGGTTCTCGTTGGTCATCGTGTTGGAAAAGGGTAAATTGTGGGTTTTGGAGAAGATCAGGTAGGTTTAGGGTGTCTTTGGGGTGGATCTATGGTTTTGGGGGATTTTCTTCCAGTTTTGGTGGTGATGCCGTTCTTGTTTGGGGTGTTTTTGACGTGTTTTGGTGTCTCCATTAGGTTTTGTTGGGTTCTTGTTTGTCATTATGTTAAATAGGTGTGGATTGTGGGTTTTGGAGAACATCAGGTAGTTTTAGGGTGGTTTTGGGGTGGATCTATGGTTTTGGGGGATTTTCTTCCAGTTTTGGGGGTGATGCCATTCTTGTTTGGGGTATTTTTTAACGTTTTTGTGGTCTCTGTTTGGTTTTGTTGGGTTCTCGTTGGTCAGCATGTTGTAAAAGTGTAAATTGTGGGTTTTGGAGAACTTCAGGTAGGTTTAGGGGGAGTTTTCGCGTGGATTCATGGTATTTGGGGTTTTCTTCTTTTTGGGGGAGTGATCCTCTCCTTTCTTCGGGTGATTTTGAAGTGTTTTGGGGTTTCCGTTGCGTTTCGTTGAATTCCTAATGTGTTTTATGGTGGTTTGGAGTGTGCTTTGGGATTAGGAGAACATCAGGTAGGTTTAGGGTGTCTTTGGGGTGGATCTATGGTATTTGGGGTTTTCTTCTATTTTTTGGCGTGATCCTGTTCTTTTTTGGGGTGTATTTGAAGTGTTTTGGGGTCTCCGTTGGGTTTTGTTTGGTTCTCGTTGGTCATCATGGTGGAAAAGGGTAAATTGTGGGTTTTGGAGAACATCAGGTAGGTTTAGGGTGGTTTTGGGGTGGATCTATGGTTTTGGCGTATTTTCTTCCAGTTTTGGGGGTGATGCCGATATTTTTTGGGGTGTTTTTTACGTGTTTTGGGGTCTCCATTAGGTTTTGTTGGGTTCTTGTTTGTCATTATGTTAAATAGGTGTGGATTGTGGGTTTTGGAGAACATCAGGTAGTTTTAGGGTGGTTTTGGGGTGGATCTATGGTTTTGCCGTATTTTCTTCCAGTTTTGGGGGTGATGCCGATATTTTTTGGGGTGTTTTTTACGTGTTTTGGGGTCTCCATTAGGTTTTGTTGGGTTCTTGTTTGTCATTATGTTAAATAGGAGTGGATTGTGGGTTTTGGAGAACATCAGGTAGTTTTAGGGTGGTTTTGGGGTGGATCTATGGTTTTGGGGGATTTTCTTCCAGTTTTGGGGGTGATGCCGTTCTTGTTTGGGGTGTTTTTGACGTTTTTTGGGGTCTCTGTTGGGTTCTGTTGGGTTCTCGTTGTTCATCGTGTTGGAAAAGGGTAAATTGTGGTTTTTGGAGAAGATCAGGTAGGTTTAGGGTGGTTTTGGGGTGGATCTATGGTTTTGGGGGATCTTCTTCCAGTTTTGGGGGTGATGCCGATATTTTTTGGGGTGTTTTTTACGTGTTTTGTGGTCTCCATTAGGTTTTGTTGGGTTCTTGTTTGTCATTATGTTAAATAGGTGTGGATTGTGGTTTTTGGAGAACATCAGGTAGGTTTAGGGTGGTTTTGGGGTGGATCTATGGTTTTGGGGGATTTTCTTCCAGTTTTGGTGGTGATGCCGTTCTTGTTTGGGGTGTTTTTGACGTTTTTTGGGGTCTCCGTTGGGTTTTGTTGGGTTCTCGTTGGTTATCATGGTGGAAAAGGGTAAATTGTGGTTTTTGGAGAACATCAGGTAGTTTTAGGGTGGTTTTGGGGTGGATCTATGGTTTTGGGGATTTTCTTCCAGTTTTGGGGGTGATGCCGTTCTTGTTTGGGGTGTTTTTGACGTGTTTTGGGGTCTCTGTTGGGTTCTGTTGGGTTCTCGTTGGTCATCGTGTTGTAAAAGTGTAAATTGTGGGTTTTGGAGAACTTCAGGTAGGTTTAGGGGGAGTTTTCGCGTGGATTCATGGTATTTGGGGTTTTCTTCTTTTGGGGGAGTGATCCTCTCCTTTCTTCGGGTGATTTTGAAGTGTTTTGGGGTTTCCGTTGCGTTTCGTTGAATTCCTAATGTGTTTTATGGTGGTTTGGAGTGTGCTTTGGGATTAGGAGAACATCAGGTAGGTTTAGGGTGTCTTTGGGGTGGATCTATGGTATTTGGGGTTTTCTTCTATTTTTTGGCGTGATCCTGTTCTTTTTTGGGGTGTATTTGAAGTGTTTTGGGGTCTCCGTTGGGTTTTGTTTGGTTCTCGTTGGTCATCATGGTGGAAAGGGTAAATTGTGGGTTTTGGAGAAGATCAGGTAGGTTTAGGGTGGTTTTGGGGTGGATCTATGGTTTTGGTGTATTTTCTTCCAGTTTTGGTGGTGATCCTTTTCTTGTTTGGGGTGTTTTTGACGTGTTTTGGGGTCTCCATTAGGTTTTGTTGGGTTCTTGTTTGTCATTATGTTAAATAGGTGTGGATTGTGGGTTTTGGAGAAGATCAGGTAGGTTTAGGGTGGTTTTGGGGTGGATCTATGGTTTTGGGGGATTTTCTTCCAGTTTTGGGGGTGATGCCGATATTTTTTGGGGTGTTTTTTACGTGTTTTGGGGTCTCCATTAGGTTTTGTTGTGTTCTTGTTTGTCATTATGTTAAATAGGAGTGGATTGTGGGTTTTGGAGAGCATCAGGTAGGTTTAGGGTGGTTTTGGGGTGGATCTATGGTTTTGGGGGATTTTCTTCCAGTTTTGGTGGTGATGCCGTTCTTGTTTGGGATGTTTTTGACGTTTTTTGGGGTCTCTGTTGGGTTCTGTTGTGTTCTCGTTGGTCATCGTGTTGGAAAAGGGTAAATTGTGGGTTTTGGAGAAGATCAGGTAGGTTTAGGGTGTCTTTGGGGTGGATCTATGGTTTTGGGGGATTTTCTTCCAGTTTTGGTGGTGATGCCGTTCTTGTTTGGGGTGTTTTTGACGTGTTTTGGTGTCTCCATTAGGTTTTGTTGGTTTCTTGTTTGTCATTATGTTAAATAGGAGTGGATTGTGGGTTTTGGAGAGCATCAGGTAGGTTTAGGGTGGTTTTGGGGTGGATCTATGGTTTTGGGGGATTTTCTTCCAGTTTTGGGGGTGATGCCGTTCTTGTTTGGGGTGTATTAGAAGTGTTTTGGGGTCTCCGTTGGGTTTTGTTTGGTTCTCGTTGGTCATCATGGTGGAAAAGGGTAAATTGTGGGTTTTGGAGAAGATCAGGTAGGTTTAGGGTGGTTTTGGGGTGGATCTATGGTTTTGGTGTATTTTCTTCCAGTTTTGGTGGTGATCCTTTTCTTGTTTGGGGTGTTTTTGACGTGTTTTGGTGTCTCCATTAGGTTTTGTTGGGTTCTTGTTTGTCATTATGTTAAATAGGTGTGGATTGTGGGTTTTGGAGAAGATCAGGTAGGTTTAGGGTGGTTTTGGGGTGGATCTATGGTTTTGGGGGATTTTCTTCCAGTTTTGGGGGTGATGCCGTTCTTGTTTGGGGTGTTTTTGACGTTTTTTGGGGTCTCTGTTGGGTTCTGTTGGGTTCTCGTTGGTCATCGTGTTGGAAAAGGGTAAATTGTGGTTTTTGGAGAAGATCAGGTAGGTTTAGGGTGGTTTTGGGGTGGATCTATGGTTTTGGGGGATTTTCTTCCAGTTTTGGTGGTGATGCCGTTCTTGTTTGGTGTGTTTTTGACGTTTTTTGGGGTCTCCGTTGGGTTTTGTTGGGTTCTCGTTGGTTATCATGGTGGAAAAGGGTAAATTGTGGGTTTTGGAGAGCATCAGGTAGGTTTAGGGTGGTTTTGGGGTGGATCTATGGTTTTGGGGGATTTTCTTCCAGTTTTGGGGGTGATGCCGATATTTTTTGGGGTGTTTTTTACGTGTTTTGGGGTCTCCATTAGGTTTTGTTGGGTTCTTGTTTGTCATTATGTTAAATAGGAGTGGATTGTGGGTTTTGGAGAACATCAGGTAGTTTTAGGGTGGTTTTGGGGTGGATCTATGGTTTTGGGGGATTTTCTTCCAGTTTTGGGGGTGATGCCGATATTTTTTGGGGTGTTTTTTACGTGTTTTGGGGTCTCCATTAGGTTTTGTTGGGTTCTTGTTTGTCATTATGTTAAATAGGTGTGGATTGTGGGTTTTGGAGAACATCAGGTAGTTTTAGGGTGGTTTTGGGGTGGATCTATGGTTTTGGGGGATTTTCTTCCAGTTTTGGGGGTGATGCCGTTCTTGTTTGTGGTGTTTTTTACGTGTTTTGGGGTCTCCATTAGGTTTTGTTGGGTTCTTGTTTGTCATTATGTTAAATAGGAGTGGATTGTGGGTTTTGGAGAACATCAGGTAGTTTTAGGGTGGTTTTGGGGTGGATCTATGGTTTTGGGGGATTTTCTTCCAGTTTTGGGGGTGATGCCGTTCTTGTTTGGGGTGTTTTTGACGTGTTTTGGTGTCTCCATTAGGTTTTGTTGGGTTCTTGTTTGTCATTATGTTAAATAGGTGTGGATTGTGGGTTTTGGAGAAGATCAGGTAGGTTTCGGGTGGTTTTGGGGTGGATCTATGGTTTTGGGGGATTTTCTTCCAGTTTTGGTGGTGATGCCGTTCTTGTTTGGGGTGTTTTTGACGTTTTTTGGGGTCTCTGTTGTGTTCTGTTGGGTTCTCGTTGGTCATCGTGTTGGAAAAGGGTAAATTGTGGTTTTTGGAGAAGATCAGGTAGGTTTAGGGTGTCTTTGGGGTGGATCTATGGTTTTGGGGGTTTTCTTCCAGTTTTGGGGGTGATGCCATTCTTGTTTGGGGTATTTTTTAAGGTTTTTGTGGTCTCTGTTTGGTTTTGTTGGGTTCTCGTTGGTCATCGTGTTGTAAAAGTGTAAATTGTGGGTTTTGGAGAACTTCAGGTAGGTTTAGGGGGCTTTTTCGCGTGGATTCATGGTATTTGGGGTTTTCTTCTTTTTGGGGGAGTGATCCTCTCCTTTCTTCGGGTGATTTTGAAGTGTTTTGGGGTTTCCGTTGCGTTTCGTTGAATTCCTAATGTGTTTTATGGTGGTTTGGAGTGTGCTTTGGGATTAGGAGAACATCAGGTAGGTTTAGGGTGTCTTTGGGTTGGATCTATGGTATTTGGGGTTTTCTTCTATTTTTTTGGCGTGATCCTGTTCTTTTTTGGGGTGTATTTGAAGTGTTTTGGGGTCTCCGTTGGGTTTTGTTTGGTTCTCGTTGGTCATCATGGTGGAAAAGGGTAAATTGTGGTTTTTGGAGAAGATCAGGTAGGTTTAGGGTGTCTTTGGGGTGGATCTATGGTTTTGGGGGATTTTCTTCCAGTTTTGGTGGTGATGCCGTTCTTGTTTGGGGTGTTTTTGACGTTTTTTGGGGTCTCTGTTGGGTTCTGTTGGGTTCTCGTTGGTTATCATGGTGGAAAAGGGTAAATTGTGGGTTTTGGAGAACATCAGGTAGGTTTAGGGTGGTTTTGGGGTGGATCTATGGTTTTGGGGGATTTTCTTCCAGTTTTGGGGTGATGCCATTCTTGTTTGGGGTATTTTTTAACGTTTTTGTGGTCTCTGTTTGGTTTTGTTGGGTTCTCGTTGGTCAGCATGTTGTAAAAGTGTAAATTGTGGGTTTTGGAGAACTTCAGGTAGGTTTAGGGGGAGTTTTCGCGTGGATTCATGGTATTTGGGGTTTTCTTCTTTTTGGGGGAGTGATCCTCTCCTTTCTTCGGGTGATTTTGAAGTGTTTTGGGGTTTCCGTTGCGTTTCGTTGAATTCCTAATGTGTTTTATGGTGGTTTGGAGTGTGCTTTGGGATTAGGAGAACATCAGGTAGGTTTAGGGTGTCTTTGGGGTGGATCTATGGTATTTGGGGTTTTCTTCTATTTTTTGGCGTGATCCTGTTCTTTTTTGGGGTGTATTTGAAGTGTTTTGGGGTCTCCGTTGGGTTTTGTTTGGTTCTTGTTTGTCATTATGTTAAATAGGAGTGGATTGTGGGTTTTGGAGAACATCGGGTAGTTTTAGAGTGTCTTTGGGGTGGATCTATGGTTTTGGGGGATTTTCTTCCAGTTTTGGGGTGTGGCGGTTCTTGTTTGGGGTGTTTTTGACGTTTTTTGGGGTCTCTGTTGGGTTCTGTTGGGTTCTCGTTGTTCATCGTGTTGGAAAAGGGTAAATTGTGGTTTTTGGAGAAGATCAGGTACGTTTAGGGTGGTTTTGGGGTGGATCTATGGTTTTGGTGTATTTTCTTCCAGTTTTGGTGGTGATGCCGTTCTTGTTTGGGGTGTTTTTGACGTTTTTTGGGGTCTCCGTTGGGTTTTGTTGGGTTCTCGTTGGTTATCATGGTGGAAAAGGGTAAATTGTGGGTTTTGGAGAGCATCAGGTAGGTTTAGGGTGGTTTTGGGGTGGATCTATGGTTTTGGGGGATTTTCTTCCAGTTTTGGGGGTGATGCCGATATTTTTTGGGGTGTTTTTTACGTGTTTTGGGGTCTCCATTAGGTTTTGTTGGGTTCTTGTTTGTCATTATGTTAAATAGGAGTGGATTGTGGGTTTTGGAGAACATCAGGTAGTTTTAGGGTGGTTTTGGGGTGGATCTATGGTTTTGGGGGATTTTCTTCCAGTTTTGGGGGTGATGCCGTTCTTGTTTGGGGTGTTTTGACGTTTTTGGGGTCTCCGTTGGGTTCTGTTGGGTTCTCGTTGGTCATCGTGTTGGAAAAGGGTAAATTGTGGTTTTTGGAGAAGATCAGGTAGTTTTAGGGTGGTTTTGGGGTGGATCTATTGTTTTGGCGTATTTTCTTCCAGTTTTGGTGGATGCCGATATTTTTTGGGGTGTTTTTTACGTGTTTTGGGGTCTCCATTAGGTTTTGTTGGGTTCTTGTTTGTCATTATGTTAAATAGGAGTGGATTGTGGGTTTTGGAGAACATCAGGTAGGTTTAGGGTGGTTTTGGGGTGGATCTATGGTTTTGGGGGATTTTCTTCCAGTTTTGGGGGTGAAGCCGTTCTTGTTTGGGGTGTTTTTGACGTTTTTTGGGGTCTCTGTTGGGTTCTGTTGGGTTCTCGTTGGTCATCGTGTTGGAAAAGGGTAAATTGTGGTTTTTGGAGAAGATCAGGTAGGTTTAGGGTGTCTTTGGGGTGGATCTATGGTTTTGGGGGATTTTCTTCCAGTTTTGGTGGTGATGCCGTTCTTGTTTGGGGTGTTTTTGACGTGTTTTGGTGTCTCCATTAGGTTTTGTTGGGTTCTTGTTTGTCATTATGTTAAATAGGTGTGGATTGTGGGTTTTGGAGAACATCAGGTAGTTTTAGGGTGGTTTTGGGGTGGATCTATGGTTTTGGGGGATTTTCTTCCAGTTTTGGGGGTGATGCCATTCTTGTTTGGGGTATTTTTTAACGTTTTTGTGGTCTCTGTTTGGTTTTGTTGGGTTCTCGTTGGTCAGCATGTTGTAAAAGTGTAAATTGTGGGTTTTGGAGAAGATCAGGTAGGTTTAGGGGGAGTTTTCGCGTGGATTCATGGTATTTGGGGTTTTCTTCTTTTTGGGGGAGTGATCCTCTCCTTTCTTCGGGTGATTTTGAAGTGTTTTGGGGTTTCCGTTGCGTTTCGTTGAATTCCTAATGTGTTTTATGGTGGTTTGGAGTGTGCTTTGGGATTAGGAGAACATCAGGTAGGTTTAGGGTGTCTTTGGGGTGGATCTATGGTATTTGGGGTTTTCTTCTATTTTTTGGCGTGATCCTGTTCTTTTTTGGGGTGTTTTTTACGTGTTTTGGGGTCTCCATTAGGTTTTGTTGGGTTCTTGTTTGTCATTATGTTAAATAGGTGTGGATTGTGGGTTTTGGAGAACATCAGGTAGTTTTAGGGTGGTTTTGGGGTGGATCTATGGTTTTGGCGTATTTTCTTCCAGTTTTGGGGGTGATGCCGATCTTGTTTGGGGTGTTTTTTACGTGTTTTGGGGTCTCCATTAGGTTTTGTTGGGTTCTTGTTTGTCATTATGTTAAATAGGAGTGGATTGTGGGTTTTGGAGAACATCAGGTAGTTTTAGGGTGGTTTTGGGGTGGATCTATGGTTTTGGGGGATTTTCTTCCAGTTTTGGGGGTGATGCCGTTCTTGTTTGGGGTGTTTTTGACGTGTTTTGGGGTCTCTGTTGGGTTCTGTTGGGTTCTCGTTGTTCATCGTGTTGGAAAAGGGTAAATTGTGGTTTTTGGAGAAGATCAGGTAGGTTTAGGGTGGTTTTGGGGTGGATCTATGGTTTTGGGGGATCTTCTTCCAGTTTTGGGGGTGATGCCGATATTTTTTGGGGTGTTTTTTACGTGTTTTGGGGTCTCCATTAGGTTTTGTTGGGTTCTTGTTTGTCATTATGTTAAATAGGTGTGGATTGTGGTTTTTGGAGAACATCAGGTAGGTTTAGGGTGTCTTTGGGGTGGATCTATGGTTTTGGGGGATTTTCTTCCAGTTTTGGTGGTGATGCCGTTCTTGTTTGGGGTGTTTTTGACGTTTTTTGGGGTCTCCGTTGGGTTTTGTTGGGTTCTCGTTGGTTATCATGGTGGAAAAGGGTAAATTGTGGTTTTTGGAGAAGATCAGGTAGTTTTAGGGTGGTTTTGGGGTGGATCTATGGTTTTGGGGGATTTTCTTCCAGTTTTGGGGGTGATGCCGTTCTTGTTTGGGGTGTTTTTGACGTGTTTTGGGGTCTCTGTTGGGTTCTGTTGGGTTCTCGTTGGTCTTCGTGTTGTAAAAGTGTAAATTGTGGGTTTTGGAGAACTTCAGGTAGGTTTAGGGGGAGTTTTCGCGTGGATTCATGGTATTTGGGGTTTTCTTCTTTTTGGGGGAGTGATCCTCTCCTTTCTTCGGGTGATTTTGAAGTGTTTTGGGGTTTCCGTTGCGTTTCGTTGAATTCCTAATGTGTTTTATGGTGGTTTGGAGTGTGCTTTGGGATTAGGAGAACATCAGGTAGGTTTAGGGTGTCTTTGGGGTGGATCTATGGTATTTGGGGTTTTCTTCCATTTTTTGGCGTGATCCTGTTCTTTTTTGGGGTGTATTTGAAGTGTTTTGGGGTCTCCGTTGGGTTTTGTTTGGTTCTCGTTGGTCATCATGGTGGAAAGGGTAAATTGTGGGTTTTGGAGAAGATCAGGTAGGTTTAGGGTGGTTTTGGGGTGGATCTATGGTTTTGGTGTATTTTCTTCCAGTTTTGGTGGTGATCCTTTTCTTGTTTGGGGTGTTTTTGACGTGTTTTGGGGTCTCCATTAGGTTTTGTTGGGTTCTTGTTTGTCATTATGTTAAATAGGTGTGGATTGTGGGTTTTGGAGAAGATCAGGTAGGTTTAGGGTGGTTTTGGGGTGGATCTATGGTTTGGGGGATTTTCTTCCAGTTTTGGGGGTGATGCCGATATTTTTTGGGGTGTTTTTTACGTGTTTTGCGGTCTCCATTAGGTTTTGTTGTGTTCTTGTTTGTCATTATGTTAAATAGGAGTGGATTGTGGGTTTTGGAGAGCATCAGGTAGGTTTAGGGTGGTTTTGGGGTGGATCTATGGTTTTGGGGGATTTTCTTCCAGTTTTGGTGGTGATGCCGTTCTTGTTTGGGATGTTTTTGACGTTTTTTGGGGTCTCTGTTGGGTTCTGTTGGGTTCTCGTTGGTCATCGTGTTGGAAAAGGGTAAATTGTGGGTTTTGGAGAACATCAGGTAGGTTTAGGGTGTCTTTGGGGTGGATCTATGGTTTTGGGGGATTTTCTTCCAGTTTTGGGGGTGATGCCGTTCTTGTTTGGGGTGTTTTTGACGTTCTTTGGGGTCTCCCTTGGGTTTTGTTGGGTTCTCGTTGGTTATCATGGTGGAAAAGGGTAAATTGTGGTTTTTGGAGAAGATCAGGTAGGTTTAGGGTGGTTTTGGGGTGGATCTATGGTTTTGGCGTTTTTTCTTCCAGTTTTGGGGGTGATGCCGATATTTTTTGGGGTGTTTTTACGTGTTTTGGTGTCTCCATTAGGTTTTGTTGGGTTCTTGTTTGTCATTATGTTAAATAGGAGTGGATTGTGGGTTTTGGAGAACATCAGGTAGTTTTAGGGTGGTTTTGGGGTGGATCTATGGTTTTGGGGGATTTTCTTCCAGTTTTGGTGGTGATGCCGTTCTTGTTTGGGGTGTTTTTGACGTTTTTTGGGGTCTCTGTTGGGTTCTGTTGGGTTCTCGTTGGTCATCGTGTTGGAAAAGTGTAAATTGTGGGTTTTGGAGAACATCAGGTAGGTTTAGGGTGTCTTTGGGGTGGATCTATGGTTTTGGGGGATTTTCTTCCAGTTTTGGTGGTGATGCCGTTCTTGTTTGGGGTGTATTAGAAGTGTTTTGGGGTCTCCGTTGGGTTTTGTTTGGTTCTCGTTGGTCATCATGGTGGAAAGGGTAAATTGTGGGTTTTGGAGAAGATCAGGTAGGTTTAGGGTGGTTTTGGGGTGGATCTATGGTTTTGGTGTATTTTCTTCCAGTTTTGGTGGTGATCCTTTTCTTGTTTGGGGTGTTTTTGACGTGTTTTGGGGTCTCCATTAGGTTTTGTTGGGGTTCTTGTTTGTCATTATGTTAAATAGGTGTGGATTGTGGGTTTTGGAGAAGATCAGGTAGGTTTAGGGTGGTTTTGGGGTGGATCTATGGTTTTGGGGGATTTTCTTCCAGTTTTGGGGGTGATGCCGATATTTTTTGGGGTGTTTTTTACGTGTTTTGCGGTCTCCATTAGGTTTTGTTGTGTTCTTGTTTGTCATTATGTTAAATAGGAGTGGATTGTGGGTTTTGGAGAGCATCAGGTAGGTTTAGGGTGGTTTTGGGGTGGATCTATGGTTTTGGGGGATTTTCTTCCAGTTTTGGTGGTGATGCCGTTCTTGTTTGGGATGTTTTTGACGTTTTTTGGGGTCTCTGTTGGGTTCTGTTGGGTTCTCGTTGGTCATCGTGTTGGAAAAGTGTAAATTGTGGGTTTTGGAGAACATCAGGTAGGTTTAGGGTGTCTTTGGGGTGGATCTATGGTTTTGGGGGATTTTCTTCCAGTTTTGGGGGTGATGCCGTTCTTGTTTGGGGTGTTTTTGACGTTCTTTGGGGTCTCCGTTGGGTTTTGTTGGGTTCTCGTTGGTTATCATGGTGGAAAAGGGTAAATTGTGGTTTTTGGAGAAGATCAGGTAGGTTTAGGGTGGTTTTGGGGTGGATCTATGGTTTTGGCGTTTTTTCTTCCAGTTTTGGGGGTGATGCCGATATTTTTTGGGGTGTTTTTTACGTGTTTTGGTGTCTCCATTAGGTTTTGTTGGGTTCTTGTTTGTCATTATGTTAAATAGGAGTGGATTGTGGGTTTTGGAGAACATCAGGTAGTTTTAGGGTGGTTTTGGGGTGGATCTATGGTTTTGGGGGATTTTCTTCCAGTTTTGGTGGTGATGCCGTTCTTGTTTGGGGTGTTTTTGACGTTTTTTGGGGTCTCCGTTGGGTTCTGTTGGGTTCTCGTTGGTCATCGTGTTGGAAAAGGGTAAATTGTGGTTTTTGGAGAAGATCAGGTAGGTTTAGGGTGTCTTTGGGGTGGATCTATGGTTTTGGGGGTTTTCTTCCAGTTTTGGGGGTGATGCCATTCTTGTTTGGGGTATTTTTTAAGGTTTTTGTGGTCTCTGTTTGGTTTTGTTGGGTTCTCGTTGGTCATCGTGTTGTAAAAGTGTAAATTGTGGGTTTTGGAGAACTTCAGGTAGGTTTAGGGGGATTTTTCGCGTGGATTCATGGTATTTGGGGTTTTCTTCTTTTTGGGGGAGTGATCCTCTCCTTTCTTCGGGTGATTTTGAAGTGTTTTGGGGTTTCCGTTGCGTTTCGTTGAATTCCTAATGTGTTTTATGGTGGTTTGGAGTGTGCTTTGGGATTAGGAGAACATCAGGTAGGTTTAGGGTGTCTTTGGGGTGGATCTATGGTATTTGGGGTTTTCTTCTATTTTTTGGCGTGATCCTGTTTTTTTTGGGGTGTATTTGAAGTGTTTTGGGGTCTCCGTTGGGTTTTGTTTGGTTCTCGTTGGTCATCATGGTGGAAAAGGGTAAATTGTGGGTTTTGGAGAAGATCAGGTAGGTTTAGGGTGTCTTTGGGGTGGATCTATGGTTTTGGGGGATTTTCTTCCAGTTTTGGTGGTGATGCCGTTCTTGTTTGGGGTGTATTAGAAGTTTTTTGGGGTCTCCGTTGGGTTTTGTTTGGTTCTCGTTGGTCATCATGGTGGAAAAGGGTAAATTGTGGGTTTTGGAGAAGATCAGGTAGGTTTAGGGTGGTTTTGGGGTGGATCTATGGTTTTGGTGTATTTTCTTCCAGTTTTGGTGGTGATCCTTTTCTTGTTTGGGGTGTTTTTGACGTGTTTTGGGGTCTCCATTAGGTTTTGTTGGGTTCTTGTTGGTCATTATGTTAAATAGGAGTGGATTGTGGGTTTTGGAGAAGATCAGGTAGGTTTAGGGTGGTTTTGGGGTGGATCTATGGTTTTGGGGGATTTTCTTCCAGTTTTGGGGGTGATGCCTATATTTTTTTGGGGTGTTTTTTACGTGTTTTGCGGTCTCCATTAGGTTTTGTTGTGTTCTTGTTTGTCATTATGTTAAATAGGTGTGGATTGTGGGTTTTGGAGAAGATCAGGTAGGTTTAGGGTGGTTTTGGGGTGGATCTATGTTTTTGGGGGATTTTCTTCCAGTTTTGGTGGTGATGCCGTTCTTGTTTGGGGTGTTTTTGACGTTTTTTGGGGTCTCTGTTGGGTTCTGTTGGGTTCTCGTTGGTCATCGTGTTGGAAAAGTGTAAATTGTGGGTTTTGGAGAACATCAGGTAGGTTTAGGGTGTCTTTGGGGTGGATCTATGGTTTTGGGGGATTTTCTTCCAGTTTTGGGGGTGATGCCGTTCTTGTTTGGGGTGTTTTTGACGTTCTTTGGGGTCTCCGTTGGGTTTTGTTGGGTTCTCGTTGGTCATCGTGTTGGAAAAGTGTAAATTGTGGGTTTTGGAGAACATCAGGTAGGTTTAGGGTGTCTTTGGGGTGGATCTATGGTTTTGGGGGATTTTCTTCCAGTTTTGGGGGTGATGCCGTTCTTGTTTGGGGTGTTTTTGACGTTCTTTGGGGTCTCCGTTGGGTTTTGTTGGGTTCTCGTTGGTTATCATGGTGGAAAAGGGTAAATTGTGGTTTTTGGAGAAGATCAGGTAGGTTTAGGGTGGTTTTGGGGTGGATCTATGGTTTTGGCGTTTTTTCTTCCAGTTTTGGGGGTGATTCCGATATTTTTTGGGGTGTTTTTTACGTGTTTTTGGGTCTCCATTAGGTTTTGTTGGCTTCTTGTTTGTCATTATGTTAAATAGGAGTGGATTGTGGGTTTTGGAGAACATCAGGTAGTTTTAGGGTGGTTTTGGGGTGGATCTATGGTTTTGGGGGATTTTCTTCCAGTTTTGGGGGTGATGCCGTTCTTGTTTGGGGTGTTTTTGACGTTTTTTGGGGTCTCTGTTGGGTTCTGTTGGGTTCTCGTTGGTCATCGTGTTGGAAAAGGGTAAATTGTGGGTTTTGGAGAACATCAGGTAGGTTTAGGGTGTCTTTGGGGTGGATCTATGGTTTTGGGGGATTTTCTTCCAGTTTTGGTGGTGATGCCGTTCTTGTTTGGGGTGTATTAGAAGTGTTTTTGGGGTCTCCGTTGGGTTTTGTTTGGTTCTCGTTGGTCATCATGGTGGAAAGGGTAAATTGTGGGTTTTGGAGAAGATCAGGTAGGTTTAGGGTGGTTTTGGGGTGGATCTATGGTTTTGGTGTATTTTCTTCCAGTTTTGGTGGTGATCCTTTTCTTGTTTGGGGTGTTTTTGACGTGTTTTGGTGTCTCCATTAGGTTTTGTTGGGTTCTTGTTTGTCATTATGTTAAATAGGTGTGGATTGTGGGTTTTGGAGAAGATCAGGTAGGTTTCGGGTGGTTTTGGGGTGGATCTATGGTTTTGGGGGATTTTCTTCCAGTTTTGGTGGTGATGCCGTTCTTGTTTGGGGTGTTTTTTACGTGTTTTGCGGTCTCCATTAGGTTTTGTTGTGTTCTTGTTTGTCATTATGTTAAATAGGAGTGGATTGTGGGTTTTGGAGAGCATCAGGTAGGTTTAGGGTGGTTTTGGGGTGGATCTATGGTTTTGGGGGATTTTCTTCCAGTTTTGGTGGTGATGCCGTTCTTGTTTGGGATGTTTTTGACGTTTTTTGGGGTCTCTGTTGGGTTCTGTTGGGTTCTCGTTGGTCATCGTGTTGGAAAAGTGTAAATTGTGGGTTTTGGAGAACATCAGGTAGGTTTAGGGTGTCTTTGGGGTGGATCTATGGTTTTGGGGGATTTTCTTCCAGTTTTGGGGGTGATGCCGTTCTTGTTTGGGGTGTTTTTGACGTTCTTTGGGGTCTCCGTTGGGTTTTGTTGGGTTCTCGTTGGTTATCATGGTGGAAAAGGGTAAATTGTGGTTTTTGGAGAAGATCAGGTAGGTTTAGGGTGGTTTTGGGGTGGATCTATGGTTTTGGCGTTTTTTCTTCCAGTTTTGGGGGTGATGCCGATATTTTTTGGGGTGTTTTTTACGTGTTTTGGTGTCTCCATTAGGTTTTGTTGGGTTCTTGTTTGTCATTATGTTAAATAGGAGTGGATTGTGGGTTTTGGAGAACATCAGGTAGTTTTAGGGTGGTTTTGGGGTGGATCTATGGTTTTGGGGGATTTTCTTCCAGTTTTGGTGGTGATGCCGTTCTTGTTTGGGGTGTTTTTGACGTTTTTTGGGGTCTCTGTTGGGTTCTGTTGGGTTCTCGTTGGTCATCGTGTTGGAAAAGGGTAAATTGTGGTTTTTGGAGAAGATCAGGTAGGTTTAGGGTGTCTTTGGGGTGGATCTATGGTTTTGGGGGATTTTCTTCCAGTTTTGGGGGTGATGCCATTCTTGTTTGGGGTATTTTTTAAGGTTTTTGTGGTCTCTGTTTGGTTTTGTTGGGTTCTCGTTGGTCATCGTGTTGTAAAAGTGTAAATTGTGGGTTTTGGAGAACTTCAGGTAGGTTTAGGGGGAGTTTTCGCGTGGATTCATGGTATTTGGGGTTTTCTTCTTTTTGGGGGAGTGATCCTCTCCTTTCTTCGGGTGATTTTGAAGTGTTTTGGGGTTTCCGTTGCGTTTCGTTGAATTCCTAATGTGTTTTATGGTGGTTTGGAGTGTGCTTTGGGATTAGGAGAACATCAGGTAGGTTTAGGGTGTCTTTGGGGTGGATCTATGGTATTTGGGGTTTTCTTCCATTTTTTGGCGTGATCCTGTTCTTTTTTGGGGTGTATTTGAAGTGTTTTGGGGTCTCCGTTGGGTTTTGTTTGGTTCTCGTTGGTCATCATGGTGGAAAAGGGTAAATTGTGGGTTTTGGAGAAGATCAGGTAGGTTTAGGGTGGTTTTGGGGTGGATCTATGGTTTTGGTGTATTTTCTTCCAGTTTTGGTGGTGATCCTTTTCTTGTTTGGGGTGTTTTTGACGTGTTTTGGGGTCTCCATTAGGTTTTGTTGGGTTCTTGTTTGTCATTATGATAAATAGGTGTGGATTGTGGGTTTTGGAGAAGATCAGGTAGGTTTAGGGTGTCTTTGGGGTGGATCTATGGTTTTGGGGGATTTTCTTCCAGTTTTGGGGGTGATGCCTATATTTTTTGGGGTGTTTTTTACGTGTTTTGCGGTCTCCATTAGGTTTTGTTGTGTTCTTGTTTGTCATTATGTTAAATAGGTGTGGATTGTGGGTTTTGGAGAACATCAGGTAGGTTTAGGGTGGTTTTGGGGTGGATCTATGGTTTTGGGGGATTTTCTTCCAGTTTTGGTGGTGATGCCGTTCTTGTTTGGGGTGTATTAGAAGTGTTTTGGGGTCTCCGTTGGGTTTTGTTTGGTTCTCGTTGGTCATCATGGTGGAAAAGGGTAAATTGTGGGTTTTGGAGAACATCAGGTAGGTTTAGGGTGGTTTTGGGGTGGATCTATGGTTTTGGTGTATTTTCTTCCAGTTTTGGTGGTGATCCTTTTCTTGTTTGGGGTGTTTTTGACGTGTTTTGGTGTCTCCATTAGGTTTTGTTGGGTTCTTGTTTGTCATTATGTTAAATAGGTGTGGATTGTGGGTTTTGGAGAAGATCAGGTAGGTTTAGGGTGGTTTTGGGGTGGATCTATGGTTTTGGGGGATTTTCTTCCAGTTTTGGGGGTGATGCCGTTCTTGTTTGGGGTGTTTTTTACGTGTTTTGCGGTCTCCATTAGGTTTTGTTGTGTTCTTGTTTGTCATTATGTTAAATAGGTGTGGATTGTGGGTTTTGGAGAACATCAGGTAGGTTTAGGGTGGTTTTGGGGTGGATCTATGGTTTTGGGGGATTTTCTTCCAGTTTTGGGGGTGATGCCGTTCTTGTTTGGGATGTTTTTGACGTTTTTTGGGGTCTCTGTTGTGTTCTGTTGGGTTCTCGTTGGTTATCGTTTTGGAAAAGGGTAAATTGTGGTTTTTGGAGAAGATCAGGTAGGTTTAGGGTGTCTTTGGGGTGGATCTATGGTTTTGGGGGATTTTCTTCCAGTTTTGGTGGTGATCTTTTTCTTGTTTGGGGTGTTTTTGACGTGTTTTGGTGTCTCCATTAGGTTTTGTTGGGTTCTTGTTTGTCATTATGTTAAATAGGTGTGGATTGTGGTTTTTGGAGAACATCAGGTAGGTTTAGGGTGTCTTTGGGGTGGATCTATGGTTTTGGGGGATTTTCTTCCAGTTTTGGGGGTGATGCCGTTCTTGTTTGGGGTGTTTTTGACGTTTTTTGGGGTCTCCGTTGGGTTTTTTTGGGTTCTCGTTGTTTATCATGGTGGAAAAGGGTAAATTGTGGTTTTTGGAGAACATCAGGTAGTTTTAGGGTGGTTTTGGGGTGGATCTATGGTTTTGGGGGATTTTCTTCCAGTTTTGGTGGTGATGCCGTTCTTGTTTGGGGTGTTTTTGACGTTTTTTTGGGGTCTCTGTTGGGTTCTGTTGGGTTCTCGTTGGTCATCGTGTTGGAAAAGGGTAAATTGTGGTTTTTGGAGAAGATCAGGTAGGTTTAGGGTGTCTTTGGGGTGGATCTATGGTTTTGGGGGTTTTCTTCCAGTTTTGGGGGTGATGCCATTCTTGTTTTTGGTATTTTTTAAGGTTTTTGTGGTCTCTGTTTGGTTTTGTTGGGTTCTCGTTGGTCATCGTGTTGTAAAAGTGTAAATTGTGGGTTTTGGAGAACTTCAGGTAGGTTTAGGGGGAGTTTTCGCGTGGATTCATGGTATTTGGGGTTTTCTTCTTTTTGGGGGAGTGATCCTCTCCTTTCTTCGGGTGATTTTGAAGTGTTTTGGGGTTTCCGTTGCGTTTCGTTGAATTCCTAATGTGTTTTATGGTGGTTTGGAGTGTGCTTTGGGATTAGGAGAAGATCAGGTAGGTTTAGGGTGGTTTTGGGGTGGATCTATGGTATTTGGGGTTTTCTTCCATTTTTTGGCGTGATCCTGTTCTTTTTTTGGGGTGTATTTGAAGTGTTTTGGGGTCTCCGTTGGGTTTTGTTTGGTTCTCGTTGGTCATCATGGTGGAAAAGGGTAAATTGTGGGTTTTGGAGAACATCAGGTAGGTTTAGGGTGGTTTTGGGGTGGATCTATGGTTTTGGTGTATTTTCTTCCAGTTTTGGTGGTGATCCTTTTCTTGTTTGGGGTGTTTTTTACGTGTTTTGGTGTCTCCATTAGGTTTTGTTGGGTTCTTGTTTGTCATTATGTTAAATAGGTGTGGATTGTGGGTTTTGGAGAAGATCAGGTAGGTTTAGGGTGGTTTTGGGGTGGATCTATGGTTTTGGGGGATTTTCTTCCAGTTTTGGGGGTGATGCCGTTCTTGTTTGGGGTGTTTATGACGTTTTTTGGGGTCTCCGTTGGGTTTTGTTGGGTTCTCGTTGGTTATCATGGTGGAAAAGGGTAAATTGTGGGTTTTGGGGAACATCAGGTAGGTTTAGGGTGGTTTTGGGGTGGATCTATGGTTTTGGCGTATTTTCTTCCAGTTTTGGGGGTGATGCCGATATTTTTTGGGGTGTTTTTTACGTGTTTTGCGGTCTCCATTAGGTTTTGTTGTGTTCTTGTTTGTCATTATGTTAAATAGGAGTGGATTGTGGGTTTTGGAGAACATCAGGTAGGTTTAGGGTGGTTTTGGGGTGGATCTATGGTTTTGGGGGATTTTCTTCCAGTTTTGGTGGTGATGCCGTTCTTGTTTGGGATGTTTTTGACGTTTTTTTGGGGTCTCTGTTGGGTTCTGTTGGGTTCTCGTTGGTCATCGTGTTGGAAAAGGGTAAATTGTGGTTTTTGGAGAAGATCAGGTAGGTTTAGGGTGGTTTTGGGGTGGATCTATGGTTTTGGTGTATTTTCTTTCAGTTTTGGGGGTGATGCCGTTCTTGTTTGGAGTGTTTTTGACGTGTTTTGGTGTCTCCATTAGGTTTTGTTGGGTTCTTGTTTGTCATTATGTTAAATAGGTGTGGATTGTGGGTTTTGGAGAAGATCAGGTAGGTTTAGGGTGGTTTTGGGGTGGATCTATGGTTTTGGGGGATTTTCTTTCAGTTTTGGGGGTGATGCCGTTTTTGTTTGGGGTGTTTTTGACGTTCTTTGGGGTCTCCGTTGGGTTTTGTTTGGTTCTCGTTGGTCATCGTGTTGTAAAAGTGTAAATTGTGGGTTTTGGAGAACTTCAGGTAGGTTTAGGGGGAGTTTTCGCGTGGATTCATGGTATTTGGGGTTTTCTTCTTTTTGGGGGAGTGATCCTCTCCTTTCTTCGGGTGATTTTGAAGTGTTTTGGGGTTTCCGTTGCGTTTCGTTGAATTCCTAATGTGTTTTATGGTGGTTTGGAGTGTGCTTTGGGATTAGGAGAACATCAGGTAGGTTTAGGGTGTCTTTGGGGTGGATCTATGGTATTTGGGGTTTTCTTCCATTTTTTGGCGTGATCCTGTTCTTTTTTTGGGGTGTATTTGAAGTGTTTTGGGGTCTCCGTTGGGTTTTGTTTGGTTCTCGTTGGTCATCATGGTGGAAAAGGGTAAATTGTGGGTTTTGGAGAACATCAGGTAGGTTTAGGGTGGTTTTGGGGTGGATCTATTGTTTTGGTGTATTTTCTTCCAGTTTTGGTGGTGATCCTTTTCTTGTTTGGGGTGTTTTTTACGTGTTTTGGTGTCTCCATTAGGTTTTGTTGGGTTCTTGTTTGTCATTATGTTAAATAGGAGTGGATTGTGGGTTTTGGAGAAGATCAGGTAGGTTTAGGGTGGTTTTGGGGTGGATCTATGGTTTTGGGGGATTTTCTTCCAGTTTTGGTGGTGATGCCGTTCTTGTTTGGGATGTTTTTGACGTTTTTTGGGGTCTCTGTTGGGTTCTGTTGGGTTCTCGTTGGTCATCGTGTTGGAAAAGGGTAAATTGTGGTTTTTGGAGAAGATCAGGTAGGTTTAGGGTGGTTTTGGGGTGGATCTATGGTTTTGGTGTATTTTCTTTCAGTTTTGGGGGTGATGCCGTTCTTGTTTGGGGTGTTTTTGACGTGTTTTGGTGTCTCCATTAGGTTTTGTTGGGTTCTTGTTTGTCATTATGTTAAATAGGTGTGGATTGTGGGTTTTGGAGAAGATCAGGTAGGTTTAGGGTGGTTTTGGGGTGGATCTATGGTTTTGGGGGATTTTCTTTCAGTTTTGGGGGTGATGCCGTTCTTGTTTGGGGTGTTTTTGACGTTCTTTGGGGTCTCCGTTGGGTTTTGTTTGGTTCTCGTTGGTTATCATGGTGGAAAAGGGTTAATTGTGGTTTTTGGAGAAGATCAGGTAGGTTTAGGGTGGTTTTGGGATGGATCTATGGTTTTGGCGTTTTTTCTTCCAGTTTTGGGGGTGATGCTGATATTTTTGGGGGTGTTTTTTACGTGTTTTGGGGTCTCCATTAGGTTTTGTTGGGTTCTTGTTTGTCATTATGTTAAATAGGAGTGGATTGTGGGTTTTGGAGAACATCAGGTAGTTTTAGGGTGGTTTTGGGGTGGATCTATGGTTTTGGGGGATTTTCTTCCAGTTTTGGTGGTGATGCCGTTCTTGTTTGGGGTGTTTTTGACGTTTTTTGGGGTCTCTGTTGGGTTCTGTTGGGTTATCGTTTGTCATCGTGTTGGAAAAGGGTAAATTGTGGTTTTTGGAGAACATCAGGTAGGTTTAGGGTGTCTTTGGGGTGGATCTATGGTTTTGGGGGATTTTCTTCCAGTTTTGGTGGTCATGCCGTTCTTGTTTGGGGTGTATTAGAAGTGTTTTGGGGTCTCCGTTGGGTTTTGTTTGGTTCTCGTTGGTCATCATGGTGGAAAAGGGTAAATTGTGGGTTTTGGAGAACATCAGGTAGGTTTAGGGTGGTTTTGGGGTGGATCTATGGTTTTGGTGTATTTTCTTCCAGTTTTGGTGGTGATCCTTTTCTTGTTTGGGGTGTTTTTGACGTGTTTTGGTGTCTCCATTAGGTTTTGTTGGGTTCTTGTTTGTCATTATGTTAAATAGGTGTGGATTGTGGGTTTTGGAGAAGATCAGGTAGGTTTAGGGTGGTTTTGGGGTGGATCTATGGTTTTGGGGGATTTTCTTCCAGTTTTGGGGGTGATGCCGATATTTTTTGGGGTGTTTTTTTACGTGTTTTGCGGTCTCCATTAGGTTTTGTTGTGTTCTTGTTTGTCATTATGTTAAATAGGAGTGGATTGTGGGTTTTGGAGAGCATCAGGTAGGTTTAGGGTGGTTTTGGGGTGGATCTATGGTTTTGGGGGATTTTCTTCCAGTTTTGGTGGTGATGCCGTTCTTGTTTGGGATGTTTTTGACGTTTTTTGGGGTCTCTGTTGGGTTCTGTTGGGTTCTCGTTGGTCATCGTGTTGGAAAAGGGTAAATTGTGGGTTTTGGAGAACATCAGGTAGGTTTAGGGTGTCTTTGGGGTGGATCTATGGTTTTGGGGGATTTTCTTCCAGTTTTGGGGGTGATGCCGTTCTTGTTTGGGGTGTTTTTGACGTGTTTTGGTGTCTCCATTAGGTTTTGTTGGGTTCTTGTTGGTCATTATGTTAAATAGGTGTGGATTGTGGGTTTTGGAGAACTTCAGGTAGTTTTAGGGTGGTTTTGGGGTGGATCTATGGTTTTGGGGGATTTTCTTTCAGTTTTGGGGGTGATGCCGTTCTTGTTTGGGGTGTTTTTGACGTTCTTTGGGGTCTCCCTTGGGTTTTGTTGGGTTCTCGTTGGTTATCATGGTGGAAAAGGGTAAATTGTGGTTTTTGGTGAAGATCAGGTAGGTTTAGGGTGGTTTTGGGGTGGATCTATGGTTTTGGCGTTTTTTCTTCCAGTTTTGGGGGTGATGCCGATATTTTTTGGGGTGTTTTTTACGTGTTTTGGTGTCTCCATTAGGTTTTGTTGGGTTCTTGTTTGTCATTATGTTAAATAGGAGTGGATTGTGGGTTTTGGAGAACATCAGGTAGTTTTAGGGTGGTTTTGGGGTGGATCTATGGTTTTGGGGGATTTTCTTCCAGTTTTGGTGGTGATGCCGTTCTTGTTTGGGGTGTTTTTGACGTTTTTTGGGGTCTCTGTTGGGTTCTGTTGGGTTCTCGTTGGTCATCGTGTTGGAAAAGGGTAAATTGTGGTTTTTGGAGAAGATCAGGTAGGTTTAGGGTGTCTTTGGGGTGGATCTATGGTTTTGGGGGTTTTCTTCCAGTTTTGGGGGTGATGCCATTCTTGTTTGGGGTATTTTTTAAGGTTTTTGTGGTCTCTGTTTGGTTTTGTTGGGTTCTCGTTGGTCATCGTGTTGTAAAAATGTAAATTGTGGGTTTTGGAGAACTTCAGGTAGGTTTAGGGGGAGTTTTCGCGTGTATTCATGGTATTTGGGGTTTTCTTCTTTTTGGGGGAGTGATCCTCTCCTTTCTTCGGGTGATTTTGAAGTGTTTTGGGGTTTCCGTTGCGTTTCGTTGAATTCCTAATGTGTTTTATGGTGGTTTGGAGTGTGCTTTGGGATTAGGAGAACATCAGGTAGGTTTAGGGTGTCTTTGGGGTGGATCTATGGTATTTGGGATTTTCTTCCAGTTTTGGGGGTGATGCCGTTCTTTTTTGGGGTGTATTTGAAGTGTTTTGGGGTCTCCGTTGGGTTTTGTTTGGTTCTCGTTGGTCATCATGGTGGAAAAGGGTAAATTGTGGGTTTTGGAGAAGATCAGGTAGGTTTAGGGTGGTTTTGGGGTGGATCTATGGTTTTGGTGTATTTTCTTCCAGTTTTGGTGGTGATCCTTTTCTTGTTTGGTGTGTTTTTGACGTGTTTTGGTGTCTCCATTAGGTTTTGTTGGGTTCTTGTTTGTCATTATGTTAAATAGGTGTGGATTGTGGGTTTTGGAGAAGATCAGGTAGGTTTAGGGTGGTTTTGGGGTGGATCTATGGTTTTGGGGGATTTTCTTCCAGTTTTGGGGGTGATGCCGATATTTTTTGGGGTGTTTTTTACGTGTTTTGGGGTCTCCATTAGGTTTTGTTGTGTTCTTGTTGGTCATTATGTTAAGTAGGATTGGATTGTGGTTTTTGGAGAACATCAGGTAGTTTTAGGGTGGTTTTGGGATGGATCTATGGTTTTGGGGGATTTTCTTCCAGTTTTGGTGGTGATGCCGTTCTTGTTTGGGGTGTTTTTGACGTTTTTTGGGGTCTCTGTTGGGTTCTGTTGGGTTCTCGTTGGTCATCGTGTTGGAAAAGGGTAAATTGTGGTTTTTGGAGAAGATCAAGTAGGTTTAGGGTGGTTTTGGGGTGGATCTATGGTTTTGGGGGATTTTCTTCCAGTTTTGGTGGTGATGCCGTTCTTGTTTGGGGTGTTTTTGACGTTTTTTGGGGTCTCTGTTGGGTTCTGTTGGGTTCTCGTTGGTCATCGTGTTGGAAAAGGGTAAATTGTGGTTTTTGGAGAAGATCAGGTAGGTTTAGGGTGGTTTTGGGGTGGATCTATGGTTTTGGGGGATTTTCTTCCAGTTTTGGTGGTGATGCCGTTCTTGTTTGGGGTGTTTTTGACGTTTTTTGGGGTCTCTGTTGGGTTCTGTTGGGTTCTCGTTGGTCATCGTGTTGGAAAAGGGTAAATTGTGGGTTTTGGAGAAGATCAGGTAGGTTTAGGGTGTCTTTGGGGTGGATCTATGGTTTTGGGGGTTTTCTTCCAGTTTTGGGGGTGATGCCATTCTTGTTTGGGGTATTTTTTAAGGTTTTTGTGGTCTCTGTTTGGTTTTGTTGGGTTCTCGTTGGTTATCATGGTGGAAAAGGGTAAATTGTGGTTTTTGGAGAACATCAGGTAGGTTTAGGGTGGTTTTGGGGTGGATCTATGGTTTTGGTGTATTTTCTTCCAGTTTTGGGGGTGATGCCGATATTTTTTGGGGTGTTTTTGACGTGTTTTGGGGTCTCCATTAGGTTTTGTTGGGTTCTTGTTTGTCATTATGTTAAATAGGAGTGGATTGTGGGTTTTGGAGAACATCAGGTAGTTTTAGGGTGGTTTTGGGGTGGATCTATGGTTTTGGGGGATTTTCTTCCAGTTTTGGGGGTGATGCCGTTCTTTTTTGGGGTGTTTTTGACGTTTTTTGGGGTCTCTGTTGGGTTCTGTTGGGTTCTCGTTGGTCATCGTGTTGGAAAAGGGTAAATTGTGGGTTTTGGAGAAGATCAGGTAGGTTTAGGGTGTCTTTGGGGTGGATCTATGGTTTTGGGGGTTTTCTTCCAGTTTTGGGGGTGATGCCGTTCTTGTTTGGGGTGTTTTTTACGTGTTTTGGGGTCTCCATTAGGTTTTGTTGGGTTCTTGTTTGTCATTATGTTAAATAGGAGTGGATTGTGGGTTTTGGAGAACATCAGGTAGGTTTAGGGTGGTTTTGGGGTGGATCTATGGTTTTGGGGGATTTTCTTCCAGTTTTGGTGGTGATGCCGTTCTTGTTTGGGATGTTTTTGACGTTTTTTGGGGTCTCTGTTGGGTTCTGTTGGGTTCTCGTTGGTCATCGTGTTGGAAAAGGGTAAATTGTGGTTTTTGGAGAAGATCAGGTAGGTTTAGGGTGTCTTTGGGGTGGATCTATGGTTTTGGGGGATTTTCTTCCAGTTTTGGTGGTGATGCCGTTCTTGTTTGGGGTGTTTTTGACGTGTTTTGGTGTCTCCATTAGGTTTTGTTGGGTTCTTGTTTGTCATTATGTTAAATAGGTGTGGATTGTGGGTTTTGGAGAACATCAGGTAGGTTTAGGGTGGTTTTGGGGTGGATCTATGGTTTTGGGGGATTTTCTTTCAGTTTTGGGGGTGATGCCGTTCTTGTTTGGGGTGTTTTTGACGTTCTTTGGGGTCTCCGTTGGGTTTTGTTGGGTTCTCGTTGGTTATCATGGTGGAAAAGGGTAAATTGTGGGTTTTGGAGAAGATCAGGTAGGTTTAGGGTGGTTTTGGGGTGGATCTATGGTTTTGGGGGATTTTCTTCCAGTTTTGGGGGTGATGCCGATATTTTTGGGGGTGTTTTTTACGTGTTTTGGGGTCTCCATTAGGTTTTGTTGGGTTCTTGTTTGTCATTATGTTAAATAGGAGTGGATTGTGGTTTTTGGAGAACATCAGGTAGTTTTAGGATGGTTTTGGGGTGGATCTATGGTTTTGGCGGATTTTCTTCCAGTTTTGGTGGTGATGCCGTTCTTGTTTGGGGTGTTTTTGACGTTTTTTGGGGTCTCTGTTGGGTTCTGTTGGGTTCTCGTTGGTCATCGTGTTGGAAAAGGGTAAATTGTGGTTTTTGGAGAAGATCAGGTAGGTTTAGGGTGTCTTTGGGGTGGATCTATGGTTTTGGGGGTTTTCTTTCAGTTTTGGGGGTGATGCCATTCTTGTTTGGGGTATTTTTTAAGGTTTTTGTGGTCTCTGTTTGGTTTTGTTGGGTTCTCGTTGGTTATCATGGTGGAAAAGTGTAAATTGTGGGTTTTGGAGATCAGGTAGGTTTAGGGTGGTTTTGGGGTGGATCTATGGTTTTGGTGTATTTTCTTCCAGTTTTGGGGGTGATTCCGATATTTTTGGGGGTGTTTTTTACGTGTTTTGGTGTCTCCATTAGGTTTTGTTGGGTTCTTGTTTGTCATTATGTTAAATAGGAGTGGATTGTGGGTTTTGGAGAACATCAGGTAGTTTTAGGGTGGTTTTGGGGTGGATCTATGGTTTTGGGGGATTTTCTTCCAGTTTTGGTGGTGATGCCGTTCTTGTTTGGGATGTTTTTGACTTTTTTTGGGGTCTCTGTTGGGTTCTGTTGGGTTCTCGTTGGTCATCGTGTTGGAAAAGTGTAAATTGTGGGATTTGGAGAACATCAGGTAGGTTTAGGGTGTCTTTGGGGTGGATCTATGGTTTTGGGGGATTTTCTTCCAGTTTTGGGGGTGATGCCGATATTTTTTGGGGTGTATTAGAAGTGTTTTGGGGTCTCCGTTGGGTTTTGTTGGGTTCTCGTTGGTTATCATGGTGGAAAAGGGTAAGTTGTGGGTTTTGGAGAAGATCAGGTAGGTTTAGGGTGGTTTTGGGGTGGATCTATGGTTTTGGCGTATTTTCTTCCAGTTTTGGGGGTGATGCCGATATTTTTTGGGGTGTTTTTTACGTGTTTTGGGGTCTCCATTAGGTTTTGTTGGGTTCTTGTTTGTCATTATGTTAAATAGGTGTGGATTGTGGGTTTTGGAGAACATCAGGTAGGTTTAGGGTGGTTTTGGGGTGGATCTATGGTTTTGGGGGATTTTCTTCCAGTTTTGGGGGTGATGCCGTTCTTGTTTGGGGTGTTTTTGACCTTTTTTGTGGTCTCTGTTGGGTTCTGTTGGGTTCTCGTTGGTCATCGTGTTGGAAAAGTGTAAATTGTGGTTTTTGGAGAAGATCAGGTAGGTTTAGGGTGTCTTTGGGGTGGATCTATGGTTTTGGGGGATTTTCTTCCAGTTTTGGTGGTGATGCCGTTCTTGTTTGGGGTGTTTTTGACGTGTTTTGGTGTCTCCATTAGGTTTTGTTGGGTTCTTGTTTGTCATTATGTTAAATAGGTGTGGATTGTGGGTTTTGGAGAACATCAGGTAGGTTTAGGGTGTCTTTGGGGTGGATCTATGGTTTTGGGGGGTTTTCTTCCAGTTTTGGTGGTGATGCCGTTCTTGTTTGGGGTGTTTTTGATGTTTTTTGGGGTCTCCGTTGGGTTTTGTTGGGTTCTCGTTGGTTATCATGGTGGAAAAGGGTAAATTGTGGTTTTTGGAGAAGATCAGGTAGGTTTAGGGTGGTTTTGGGGTGGATCTATGGTTTTGGGGGATTTTCTTCCAGTTTTGGGGGTGATGCCGATATTTTTTGGGGTGTTTTTTACGTGTTTTGGGGTCTCCATTAGGTTTTGTTTGGTTCTTGTTTGTCATTATGTTAAATAGGAGTGGATTGTGGGTTTTGGAGAACATCGGGTAGTTTTAGAGTGGTTTTGGGGTGGATCTATGGTTTTGGGGGATTTTCTTCCAGTTTTGGGGGTGATGCCGTTCTTGTTTGGGGTGTTTTTGACGTTTTTTGGGGTCTCTGTTGGGTTCTGTTGGGTTCTCGTTGTTCATCGTGTTGGAAAAGGGTAAATTGTGGTTTTTGGAGAAGATCAGGTAGGTTTAGGGTGGTTTTGGGGTGGATCTATGGTTTTGGTGTATTTTCTTCCAATTTTGGTGGTGATGCCGTTCTTGTTTGGTGTGTTTTTGACGTTTTTTGGGGTCTCCGTTGGGTTCTGTTAGGTTCTCGTTGGTCATCGTGTTGGAAAAGGGTAAATTGTGGTTTTTGGAGAAGATCAGGTAGGTTTAGGGTGGTTTTGGGGTGGATCTATGGTTTTGGCGTATTTTCTTCCAGTTTAGGTGGTGATGCCGATATTTTTTGGGGTGTTTTTGACGTGTTTTGTGGTCTCCATTAGGTTTTGTTGGGTTCTTGTTTGTCATTATGTTAAATAGGAGTGGATTGTGGGTTTTGGAGAACATCAGGTAGTTTTAGGGTGGTTTTGGGGTGGATCTATGGTTTTGGGGGATTTTCTTCCAGTTTTGGGGGTGATGCCGTTCTTGTTTGGGGTGTTTTTGACGTTTTTTGGGGTCTCTGTTGGGTTCTGTTGGGTTCTCGTTGGTCATCGTGTTGGAAAAGGGTAAATTGTGGGTTTTGGAGAACATCAGGTAGGTTTAGGGTGTCTTTGGGGTGGATCTATGGTTTTGGGGGATTTTCTTCCAGTTTTGGTGGTGATGCCGTTCTTGTTTGGGGTGTTTTTGACGTGTTTTGGTGTCTCCATTAGGTTTTGTTGGGTTCTTGTTTGTCATTATGTTAAATAGGTGTGGATTGTGGGTTTTGGAGAACATCAGGTAGTTTTAGGGTGGTTTTGGGGTGGATCTATGGTTTTGGGGGATTTTCTTCCAGTTTTGGGGGTGATGCCATTCTTGTTTGGGGTATTTTTTAACGTTTTTGTGGTCTCTGTTTGGTTTTGTTGGGTTCTCGTTGGTCAGCATGTTGTAAAAGTGTAAATTGTGGGTTTTGGAGAACTTCAGGTAGGTTTAGGGGGAGTTTTCGCGTGGATTCATGGTATTTGGGGTTTTCTTCTTTTTGGGGGAGTGATCCTCTCCTTTCTTCGGGTGATTTTGAAGTGTTTTGGGGTTTCCGTTGCGTTTCGTTGAATTCCTAATGTGTTTTATGGTGCTTTGGAGTGTGCTTTGGGATTAGGAGAACATCAGGTAGGTTTAGGGTGTCTTTGGGGTAGATCTATGGTATTTGGGGTTTTCTTCTATTTTTTGGCGTGGTCCTGTTCTTTTTTGGGGTGTATTTGAAGTGTTTTGGGGTCTCCGTTGGGTTTTGTTTGGTTCTCGTTGGTCATCATGGTGGAAAAGGGTAAATTGTGGGTTTTGGAGAACATCAGGTAGGTTTAGGGTGGTTTTGGGGTGGATCTATGGTTTTGGCGTATTTTCTTCCAGTTTTGGGGGTGATGCCGATATTTTTTGGGGTGTTTTTGACGTGTTTTGGGGTCTCCATTAGGTTTTGTTGGGTTCTTGTTTGTCATTATGTTAAATAGGTGTGGATTGTGGGTTTTGGAGAACATCAGGTAGGTTTAGGGTGGTTTTGGGGTGGATCTATGGTTTTGGCGTATTTTCTTCCAGTTTTGGGGGTGATGCCGATATTTTTTGGGGTGTTTTTGACGTGTTTTGGGGTCTCCATTAGGTTTTGTTGGGTTCTTGTTTGTCATTATGTTAAATAGGAGTGGATTGTGGGTTTTGGAGAACATCAGGTAGGTTTAGGGTGGTTTTGGGGTGGATCTATGGTTTTGGGGGATTTTCTTCCAGTTTTGGGGGTGATGCCGTTCTTGTTTGGGGTGTTTTTGACGTTTTTTGGGGTCTCTGTTGGGTTCTGTTGGGTTCTCGTTGTTCATCGTGTTGGAAAAGGGTAAATTGTGGTTTTTGGAGAAGATCAGGTAGGTTTAGGGTGGTTTTGGGGTGGATCTATGGTTTTGGGGGATTTTCTTCCAGTTTTGGGGGTGATGCCGATATTTTTTGGGGTGTTTTTTACGTGTTTTGGGGTCTCCATTAGGTTTTGTTGGGTTCTTGTTTGTCATTATGTTAAATAGGAGTGGATTGTGGTTTTTGGAGAACATCAGGTAGGTTTAGGGTGGTTTTGGGGTGGATCTATGGTTTTGGGGGATTTTCTTCCAGTTTTGGTGGTGATGCCGTTCTTGTTTGGGGTGTTTTTGACGTTTTTTGGGGTCTCCGTTGGGTTTTGTTGGGTTCTCGTTGGTTATCATGGTGGAAAAGGGTAAATTGTGGTTTTTGGAGAACATCAGGTAGTTTTAGGGTGGTTTTGGGGTGGATCTATGGTTTTGGGGGATTTTCTTCCAGTTTTGGTGGTGATGCCGTTCTTGTTTGGGGTGTTTTTGACGTGTTTTGGGGTCTCTGTTGGGTTCTGTTGGGTTCTCGTTGGTCATCGTGTTGTAAAAGTGTAAATTGTGGGTTTTGGAGAACTTCAGGTAGGTTTAGGGGGAGTTTTCGCGTGGATTCATGGTATTTGGGGTTTTCTTCTTTTTGGGGGAGTGATCCTCTCCTTTCTTCGGGTGATTTTGAAGTGTTTTGGGGTTTCCGTTTCGTTTTGTTGAATTCCTAATGTGTTTTATGGTGGTTTGGAGTGTGCTTTGGGATTAGGAGAACATCAGGTAGGTTTAGGGTGTCTTTGGGGTGGATCTATGGTATTTGGGGTTTTCTTCCACTTTTTGGCGTGATCCTGTTCTTTTTTGGGGTGTATTTGAAGTGTTTTGGGGTCTCCGTTGGGTTTTGTTGGGTTCTCGTTGGTCATCATGGTGGAAAAGGGTAAATTGTGGGTTTTGGAGAACATCAGGTAGGTTTAGGGTGGTTTTGGGGTGGATCTATGGTTTTGGGGGATTTTCTTTCAGTTTTGGGGGTGATGCCGTTCTTGTTTGGGGTGTTTTTCACGTGTTTTGGTGTCTCCATTAGGTTTTGTTGGGTTCTTGTTTGTCATTATGTTAAATAGGTGTGGATTGTGGGTTTTGGAGAAGATCAGGTAGGTTTAGGGTGGTTTTGGGGTGGATCTATGGTTTTGGGGGATTTTCTTTCAGTTTTGGGGGTGATGCCGTTCTTGTTTGGGGTGTTTTTGACGTTCTTTGGGGTCTCCGTTGGGTTTTGTTGGGTTCTCGTTGGTTATCATGGTGGAAAAGGGTTAATTGTGGTTTTTGGAGAAGATCAGGTAGGTTTAGGGTGGTTTTTGGATGGATCTAATGTTTTGGGGGATTTTCTTCCAGTTTTGGGGGTGATGCCGATATTTTTTGGGGTGTTTTTTACATGTTTTGTTGTCTCCATTAGGTTTTGTTGGGTTCTTGTTTGTCATTATGTTAAATAGGAGTGGATTGTGGGTTTTGGAGAACATCAGGTAGGTTTAGGGTGGTTTTGGCGTGGATCTATGGTTTTGGGGGATTTTCTTCCAGTTTTGGTGGTGATGCCGTTCTTGTTTGGGGTGTTTTTGACGTGTTTTGGGGTCTCTGTTGGGTTCTGTTGGGTTCTCGTTGGTCATCGTGTTGGAAAAGGGTAAATTGTGGGTTTTGGAGAAGATCAGGTAGGTTTAGGGTGTCTTTGGGGTGGATCTATGGTTTTGGGGGATTTTCTTCCAGTTTTGGTGGTGATCCTTTTCTTGTTTGGGGTGTTTCTGACGTGTTTTGGGGTCTCCATTAGGTTTTGTTGGGTTCTTGTTTGTCATTATGTTAAATAGGTGTGGATTGTGGGTTTTGGAGAAGATCAGGTAGGTTTAGGGTGGTTTTGGGGTGGATCTATGGTTTTGGGGGATTTTCTTCCAGTTTTGGGGGTGATGCCGATATTTTTTGGGGTGTTTTTTACGTGTTTTGCGGTCTCCATTAGGTTTTGTTGTGTTCTTGTTTGTCATTATGTTAAATAGGAGTGGATTGTGGGTTTTGGAGAGCATCAGGTAGGTTTAGGGTGGTTTTGGGGTGGATCTATGGTTTTGGGGGATTTTCTTCCAGTTTTGGTGGTGATGCCTTTCTTGTTTGGGATGTTTTTGACGTTTTTTGGTGTCTCTGTTGGGTTCTGTTGGGTTCTCGTTGGTCATCGTGTTGGAAAAGGGTAAATTGTGGGTTTTGGAGAACATCAGGTAGGTTTAGGGTGTCTTTGGGGTGGATCTATGGTTTTGGGGGATTTTCTTCCAGTTTTGGGGGTGATGCCGTTCTTGTTTGGGGTGTTTTTGACCTTCTTTGGGGTCTCCGTTGGGTTTTGTTGGGTTCTCGTTGGTTATCATGGTGGAAAAGGGTAAATTGTGTTTTTTGGAGAAGATCAGGTAGGTTTAGGGTGGTTTTGGGGTGGATCTATGGTTTTGGCGTTTTTTCTTCCAGTTTTGGGGGTGATGCCGATATTTTTTGGGGTCTTTTTTACGTGTTTTGGTGTCTCCATTAGGTTTTGTTGGGTTCTTGTTTGTCATTATGTTAAATAGGAGTGGATTGTGGGTTTTGGAGAACATCAGGTAGTTTTAGGGTGGTTTTGGGGTGGATCTATGGTTTTGGGGGATTTTCTTCCAGTTTTGGTGGTGATGCCGTTCTTGTTTGGGGTGTTTTTGACGTTTTTTGGGGTCTCCGTTGGGTTCTGTTGGGTTCTCGTTGGTCATCGTGTTGGAAAAGGGTAAATTGTGGTTTTTGGAGAAGATCAGGTAGGTTTAGGGTGTCTTTGGGGTGGATCTATGGTTTTGGGGGTTTTCTTTCAGTTTTGGGGGTGATGCCATTCTTGTTTGGGGTATTTTTTAAGGTTTTTGTGGTCTCTGTTTGGTTTTGTTGGGTTCTCGTTGGTCATCGTGTTGTAAAAATGTAAATTGTGGGTTTTGGAGAACTTCAGGTAGGTTTAGGGGGAGTTTTCGCGTGGATTCATGGTATTTGGGGTTTTCTTCTTTTTGGGGGAGTGATCCTCTCCTTTCTTCGGGTGATTTTGAAGTGTTTTGGGGTTTCCGTTGCGTTTCGTTGAATTCCTAATGTGTTTTATGGTGGTTTGGAGTGTGCTTTGGGATTAGGAGAACATCAGGTAGGTTTAGGGTGTCTTTGGGGTGGATCTATGGTTTTGGGGGATTTTCTTCCAGTTTTGGTGGTGATGCCGTTCTTGTTTGGGGTGTATTAGAAGTGTTTTGGGGTCTCCGTTGGGTTTTGTTTGGTTCTCGTTGGTCATCATGGTGGAAAAGGGTAAATTGTGGTTTTTGGAGAAGATCAGGTAGGTTTAGGGTGGTTTTGGGGTGGATCTATGGTTTTGGTGTATTTTCTTCCAGTTTTGGTGGTGATCCTTTTCTTGTTTGGGGTGTTTTTGACGTGTTTTGGGGTCTCCATTAGGTTTTGTTGGGTTCTTGTTTGTCATTATGTTAAATAGGAGTGGATTGTGGTTTTTGGAGAAGATCAGGTAGGTTTAGGGTGGTTTTGGGGTGGATCTATGGTTTTGGGGGATTTTCTTCCAGTTTTGGGGGTGATGCCTATATTTTTTGGGGTGTTTTTTACGTGTTTTGCGGTCTCCATTAGGTTTTGTTGTGTTCTTGTTTGTCATTATGTTAAATAGGTGTGGATTGTGGGTTTTGGAGAACATCAGGTAGTTTTAGGGTGGTTTTGGGGTGGATCTATGGTTTTGGGGGATTTTCTTCCAGTTTTGGGGGTGATGCCGTTCTTGTTTGGGGTGTTTTTGACGTTTTTTGGGGTCTCTGTTGTGTTCTGTTGCTTTCTCGTTGGTTATCGTTTTGGAAAAGGGTAAATTGTGGTTTTTGGAGAAGATCAGGTAGGTTTAGGGTGTCTTTGGGGTGGATCTATGGTTTTGGGGGATTTTCTTCCAGTTTTGGTGGTGATCTTTTTCTTGTTTGGGGTGTTTTTTACGTGTTTTGGTGTCTCCATTAGGTTTTGTTGGGTTCTTGTTTGTCATTATGTTAAATAGGTGTGGATTGTGGTTTTTGGAGAACATCAGGTAGGTTTAGGGTGTCTTTGGGGTGGATCTATGGTTTTGGGGGATTTTCTTCCAGTTTTGGTGGTGATGCCGTTCTTGTTTGGGGTGTTTTTGACGTTTTTTGGGGTCTCCGTTGGGTTTTGTTGGGTTCTCGTTGGTTATCATGGTGGAAAAGGGTAAATTGTGGTTTTTGGAGAACATCAGGTAGTTTTAGGGTGGTTTTGGGGTGGATCTATGGTTTTGGGGGATTTTCTTCCAGTTTTGGGGGTGATGCCGTTCTTGTTTGGGGTGTTTTTGACGTGTTTTGGGGTCTCTGTTGGGTTCTGTTGGGTTCTCGTTGGTCATCGTGTTGGAAAAGGGTAAATTGTGGTTTTTGGAGAAGATCAGGTAGGTTTAGGGTGGTTTTGGGGTGGATCTATGGTTTTGGGGGTTTTCTTCCAGTTTTGGGGGTGATGCCATTCTTGTTTTTGGTATTTTTTAAGGTTTTTGTGGTCTCTGTTTGGTTTTGTTGGGTTCTCGTTGGTCATCGTGTTGTAAAAGTGTAAATTGTGGGTTTTGGAGAACTTCAGGTAGGTTTAGGGGGAGTTTTCGCGTGGATTCATGGTATTTGGGGTTTTCTTCTTTTTGGGGGAGTGATCCTCTCCTTTCTTCGGGTGATTTTGAAGTGTTTTGGGGTTTCCGTTGCGTTTCGTTGAATTCCTAATGTGTTTTATGGTGGTTTGGAGTGTGCTTTGGGATTAGGAGAACATCAGGTAGGTTTAGGGTGTCTTTGGGGTGGATCTATGGTATTTGGGGTTTTCTTCCATTTTTTGGCGTGATCCTGTTCTTTTTTTGGGGTGTATTTGAAGTGTTTTGGGGTCTCCGTTGGGTTTTGTTTGGTTCTCGTTGGTCATCATGGTGGAAAAGGGTAAATTGTGGGTTTTGGAGAACATCAGGTAGGTTTAGGGTGGTTTTGGGGTGGATCTATGGTTTTGGTGTATTTTCTTCCAGTTTTGGTGGTGATCCTTTTCTTGTTTGGGGTGTTTTTTACGTGTTTTGGTGTCTCCATTAGGTTTTGTTGGGTTCTTGTTTGTCATTATGTTAAATAGGTGTGGATTGTGGTTTTTGGAGAAGATCAGGTAGGTTTAGGGTGGTTTTGGGGTGGATCTATGGTTTTGGGGGATTTTCTTCCAGTTTTGGTGGTGATGCCGTTCTTGTTTGGGGTGTTTATGACGTTTTTTGGGGTCTCCGTTGGGTTTTGTTGGGTTCTCGTTGGTTATCATGGTGGAAAAGGGTAAATTGTGGGTTTTGGGGAACATCAGGTAGGTTTAGGGTGGTTTTGGGGTGGATCTATGGTTTTGGGGGATTTTCTTCCAGTTTTGGGGGTGATGCCGATATTTTTTGGGGTGTTTTTTACGTGTTTTGGGGTCTCCATTAGGTTTTGTTGGGTTCTTGTTTGTCATTATGTTAAATAGGAGTGGATTGTGGGTTTTGGAGAAGATCAGGTAGTTTTAGGGTGGTTTTGGGGTGGATCTATGGTTTTGGGGGATTTTCTTCCAGTTTTGGTGGTGATGCCGTTCTTGTTTGGGGTGTTTTTGACGTTTTTTGGGGTCTCTGTTGGGTTCTGTTGGGTTCTCGTTGGTCATCGTGTTGGAAAAGGGTAAATTGTGGTTTTTGGAGAAGATCAGGTAGGTTTAGGGTGTCTTTGGGGTGGATCTATGGTTTTGGTGTATTTTCTTTCAGTTTTGGGGGTGATGCCGTTCTTGTTTGGGGTGTTTTTGACGTGTTTTGGGGTCTCCATTAGGTTTTGTTGGGTTCTTGTTTGTCATTATGTTAAATAGGTGTGGATTGTGGGTTTTGGAGAAGATCAGGTAGGTTTAGGGTGGTTTTGGGGTGGATCTATGGTTTTGGTGTATTTTCTTTCAGTTTTGGGGGTGATGCCGTTCTTGTTTGGGGTGTTTTTGACGTTCTTTGGGGTCTCCGTTGGGTTTTGTTTGGTTCTCGTTTGTTATCATGGTGGAAAAGGGTTAATTGTGGTTTTTGGAGAAGATCAGGTAGGTTTAGGGTGGTTTTGGGATGGATCTATGATTTTGGTGTTTTTTCTTCCAGTTTTGGGGGTGATGCCGATATTTTTTGGGGTGTTTTTTACATGTTTTGTTGTCTCCATTAGGTTTTGTTGGGTTCTTGTTTGTCATTATGTTAAATAGGAGTGGATTGTGGGTTTTGGAGAACATCAGGTAGTTTTAGGGTGGTTTTGGGGTGGATCTATGGTTTTGGGGGATTTTCTTCCAGTTTTGGTGGTGATGCCGTTCTTGTTTGGGGTGTTTTTGACGTGTTTTGGGGTCTCTGTTGGGTTCTGTTGGGTTCTCGTTGGTCATCGTGTTGGAAAAGGGTAAATTGTGGGTTTTGGAGAACATCAGGTAGGTTTAGGGTGTCTTTGGGGTGGATCTATGGTTTTGGGGGATTTTCTTCCAGTTTTGGTGGTGATCCTTTTCTTGTTTGGGGTGTTTTTGACGTGTTTTGGGGTCTCCATTAGGTTTTGTTGTGTTCTTGTTTGTCATTATGTTAAATAGGTGTGGATTGTGGGTTTTGGAGAAGATCAGGTAGGTTTAGGGTGGTTTTGGGGTGGATCTATGGTTTTGGGGGATTTTCTTCCAGTTTTGGGGGTGATGCCGATATTTTTTGGGGTGTTTTTTACGTGTTTTGCGGTCTCCATTAGGTTTTGTTGTGTTCTTGTTTGTCATTATGTTAAATAGGAGTGGATTGTGGGTTTTGGAGAGCATCAGGTAGGTTTAGGGTGGTTTTGGGGTGGATCTATGGTTTTGGGGGATTTTCTTCCAGTTTTGGTGGTGATGCCTTTCTTGTTTGGGATGTTTTTGACGTTTTTTGGTGTCTCTGTTGGGTTCTGTTGGGTTCTCGTTGGTCATCGTGTTGGAAAAGGGTAAATTGTGGGTTTTGGAGAACATCAGGTAGGTTTAGGGTGTCTTTGGGGTGGATCTATGGTTTTGGGGGATTTTCTTCCAGTTTTGGGGGTGATGCCGTTCTTGTTTGGGGTGTTTTTGACCTTCTTTGGGGTCTCCGTTGGGTTTTGTTGGGTTCTCGTTGGTTATCATGGTGGAAAAGGGTAAATTGTGTTTTTTGGAGAAGATCAGGTAGGTTTAGGGTGGTTTTGGGGTGGATCTATGGTTTTGGCGTTTTTTCTTCCAGTTTTGGGGGTGATGCCGATATTTTTTGGGGTCTTTTTTACGTGTTTTGGTGTCTCCATTAGGTTTTGTTGGGTTCTTGTTTGTCATTATGTTAAATAGGAGTGGATTGTGGGTTTTGGAGAACATCAGGTAGTTTTAGGGTGGTTTTGGGGTGGATCTATGGTTTTGGGGGATTTTCTTCCAGTTTTGGTGGTGATGCCGTTCTTGTTTGGGGTGTTTTTGACGTTTTTTGGGGTCTCCGTTGGGTTCTGTTGGGTTCTCGTTGGTCATCGTGTTGGAAAAGGGTAAATTGTGGTTTTTGGAGAAGATCAGGTAGGTTTAGGGTGTCTTTGGGGTGGATCTATGGTTTTGGGGGTTTTCTTCCAGTTTTGGGGGTGATGCCATTCTTGTTTGGGGTATTTTTTAAGGTTTTTGTGGTCTCTGTTTGGTTTTGTTGGGTTCTCGTTGGTCATCGTGTTGTAAAAATGTAAATTGTGGGTTTTGGAGAACTTCAGGTAGGTTTAGGGGGAGTTTTCGCGTGGATTCATGGTATTTGGGGTTTTCTTCTTTTTGGGGGAGTGATCCTCTCCTTTCTTCGGGTGATTTTGAAGTGTTTTGGGGTTTCCGTTGCGTTTCGTTGAATTCCTAATGTGTTTTATGGTGGTTTGGAGTGTGCTTTGGGATTAGGAGAACATCAGGTAGGTTTAGGGTGTCTTTGGGGTGGATCTATGGTTTTGGGGGATTTTCTTCCAGTTTTGGTGGTGATGCCGTTCTTGTTTGGGGTGTATTAGAAGTGTTTTGGGGTCTCCGTTGGGTTTTGTTTGGTTCTCGTTGGTCATCATGGTGGAAAAGGGTAAATTGTGGTTTTTGGAGAAGATCAGGTAGGTTTAGGGTGGTTTTGGGGTGGATCTATGGTTTTGGTGTATTTTCTTCCAGTTTTGGTGGTGATCCTTTTCTTGTTTGGGGTGTTTTTGACGTGTTTTGGGGTCTCCATTAGGTTTTGTTGGGTTCTTGTTTGTCATTATGTTAAATAGGAGTGGATTGTGGTTTTTGGAGAAGATCAGGTAGGTTTAGGGTGGTTTTGGGGTGGATCTATGGTTTTGGGGGATTTTCTTCCAGTTTTGGGGGTGATGCCTGTATTTTTTGGGGTGTTTTTTACGTGTTTTGCGGTCTCCATTAGGTTTTGTTGTGTTCTTGTTTGTCATTATGTTAAATAGGTGTGGATTGTGGGTTTTGGAGAACATCAGGTAGTTTTAGGGTGGTTTTGGGGTGGATCTATGGTTTTGGGGGATTTTCTTCCAGTTTTGGGGGTGATGCCGTTCTTGTTTGGGGTGTTTTTGACGTTTTTTGGGGTCTCTGTTGTGTTCTGTTGGGTTCTCGTTGGTTATCGTTTTGGAAAAGGGTAAATTGTGGTTTTTGGAGAAGATCAGGTAGGTTTAGGGTGTCTTTGGGGTGGATCTATGGTTTTGGGGGATTTTCTTCCAGTTTTGGTGGTGATCTTTTTCTTGTTTGGGGTGTTTTTTACGTGTTTTGGTGTCTCCATTAGGTTTTGTTGGGTTCTTGTTTGTCATTATGTTAAATAGGTGTGGATTGTGGTTTTTGGAGAACATCAGGTAGGTTTAGGGTGTCTTTGGGGTGGATCTATGGTTTTGGGGGATTTTCTTCCAGTTTTGGGGGTGATGCCGTTCTTGTTTGGGGTGTTTTTGACGTTTTTTGGGGTCTCCGTTGGGTTTTGTTGGGTTCTCATTGGTTATCATGGTGGAAAAGGGTAAATTGTGGTTTTTGGAGAACATCAGGTAGTTTTAGGGTGGTTTTGGGGTGGATCTATGGTTTTGGGGGATTTTCTTCCAGTTTTGGTGGTGATGCCGTTCTTGTTTGGGGTGTTTTTGACGTGTTTTGGGGTCTCTGTTGGGTTCTGTTGGGTTCTCGTTGGTCATCGTGTTGGAAAAGGGTAAATTGTGGTTTTTGGAGAAGATCAGGTAGGTTTAGGGTGGTTTTGGGGTGGATCTATGGTTTTGGGGGTTTTCTTCCAGTTTTGGGGGTGATGCCATTCTTGTTTTTGGTATTTTTTAAGGTTTTTGTGGTCTCTGTTTGGTTTTGTTGGGTTCTCGTTGGTCATCGTGTTGTAAAAGTGTAAATGGTGGGTTTTGGAGAACTTCAGGTAGGTTTAGGGGGAGTTTTCGCGTGGATTCATGGTATTTGGGGTTTTCTTCTTTTTGGGGGAGTGATCCTCTCCTTTCTTCGGGTGATTTTGAAGTGTTTTGGGGTTTCCGTTGCGTTTCGTTGAATTCCTAATGTGTTTTATGGTGGTTTGGAGTGTGCTTTGGGATTAGGAGAACATCAGGTAGGTTTAGGGTGGTTTTGGGGTGGATCTATGGTTTTGGGGGATTTTCTTCCAGTTTTGGGGGTGATGCCGATATTTTTTGGGGTGTTTTTTACGTGTTTTGCGGTCTCCATTAGGTTTTGTTGGGTTCTTGTTTGTCATTATGTTAAATAGGAGTGGATTGTGGGTTTTGGAGAAGATCAGGTAGTTTTAGGGTGGTTTTGGGGTGGATCTATGGTTTTGGGGGATTTTCTTCCAGTTTTGGTGGTGATGCCGTTCTTGTTTGGGGTGTTTTTGACGTTTTTTGGGGTCTCTGTTGGGTTCTGTTGGGTTCTCGTTGGTCATCGTGTTGGAAAAGGGTAAATTGTGGTTTTTGGAGAAGATCAGGTAGGTTTAGGGTGTCTTTGGGGTGGATCTATGGTTTTGGTGTATTTTCTTTCAGTTTTGGGGGTGATGCCGTTCTTGTTTGGGGTGTTTTTGACGTGTTTTGGGGTCTCCATTAGGTTTTGTTGGGTTCTTGTTTGTCATTATGTTAAATAGGTGTGGATTGTGGGTTTTGGAGAAGATCAGGTAGGTTTAGGGTGGTTTTGGGGTTGATCTATGGTTTTGGGGGATTTTCTTTCAGTTTTGGGGGTGATGCCGTTCTTGTTTGGGGTGTTTTTGACGTTCTTTGAGGTCTCCGTTGGGTTTTGTTTGGTTCTCGTTTGTTATCATGGTGGAAAAGGGTTAATTGTGGTTTTTGGAGAAGATCAGGTAGGTTTAGGGTGGTTTTGGGATGGATCTATGATTTTGGTGTTTTTTCTTCCAGTTTTGGGGGTGATGCCGATATTTTTTGGGTGTTTTTTACATGTTTTGTTGTCTCCATTAGGTTTTGTTGGGTTCTTGTTTGTCATTATGTTAAATAGGAGTGGATTGTGGGTTTTGGAGAACATCAGGTAGTTTTAGGGTGGTTTTGGGGTGGATCTATGGTTTTGGGGGATTTTCTTCCAGTTTTGGTGGTGATGCCGTTCTTGTTTGGGGTGTTTTTGACGTTTTTTGGGGTCTCTGTTGGGTTCTGTTGGGTTATCGTTTGTCATCGTGTTGGAAAAGGGTAAATTGTGGGTTTTGGAGAACATCAGGTAGGTTTAGGGTGTCTTTGGGGTGGATCTATGGTTTTGGGGGATTTTCTTCCAGTTTTGGTGGTGATGCCGTTCTTGTTTGGGGTGTATTAGAAGTGTTTTGGGGTCTCCGTTGGGTTTTGTTTGGTTCTCGTTGGTCATCATGGTGGAAAAGTGTAAATTGTGGGTTTTGGAGAACATCAGGTAGGTTTAGGGTGGTTTTGGGGTGGATCTATGGTTTTGGTGTATTTTCTTCCAGTTTTGGTGGTGATCCTTTTCTTGTTTGGGGTGTTTTTGACGTGTTTTGGGGTCTCCATTAGGTTTTGTTGGGTTCTTGTTTGTCATTATGTTAAATAGGTGTGGATTGTGGGTTTTGGAGAAGATCAGGTAGGTTTAGGGTGGTTTTGGGGTGGATCTATGGTTTTGGGGGATTTTCTTCCAGTTTTGGGGGTGATGCCGATATTTTTGGGGGTGTTTTTTACGTGTTTTGGGGTCTCCATTAGGTTTTGTTGGGTTCTTGTTTGTCATTATGTTAAATAGGAGTGGATTGTGGGTTTTGGAGAACATCAGGTAGGTTTAGGGTGTCTTTGGGGTGGATCTATGGTTTTGGGGGATTTTCTTCCAGTTTTGGTGGTGATGCCGTTCTTGTTTGGGGTGTATTAGAAGTGTTTTGGGGTCTCCGTTGGGTTTTGTTTGGTTCTCGTTGGTCATCATGGTGGAAAAGTGTAAATTGTGGGTTTTGGAGAACATCAGGTAGGTTTAGGGTGGTTTTGGGGTGGATCTATGGTTTTGGTGTATTTTCTTCCAGTTTTGGTGGTGATCCTTTTCTTGTTTGGGGTGTTTTTGACGTGTTTTGGGGTCTCCATTAGGTTTTGTTGGGTTCTTGTTTGTCATTATGTTAAATAGGTGTGGATTGTGGGTTTTGGAGAAGATCAGGTAGGTTTAGGGTGGTTTTGGGGTGGATCTATGGTTTTGGGGGATTTTCTTCCAGTTTTGGGGGTGATGCCGATATTTTTTGGGGTGTTTTTTACATGTTTTGTTGTCTCCATTAGGTTTTGTTGGGTTCTTGTTTGTCATTATGTTAAATAGGAGTGGATTGTGGGTTTTGGAGAACATCAGGTAGTTTTAGGGTGGTTTTGGGGTGGATCTATGGTTTTGGGGGATTTTCTTCCAGTTTTGGTGGTGATGCCGTTCTTGTTTGGGGTGTTTTTGACGTTTTTTGGGGTCTCTGTTGGGTTCTGTTGGGTTATCGTTTGTCATCGTGTTGGAAAAGGGTAAATTGTGGGTTTTGGAGAACATCAGGTAGGTTTAGGGTGTCTTTGGGGTGGATCTATGGTTTTGGGGGATTTTCTTCCAGTTTTGGTGGTGATGCCGTTCTTGTTTGGGGTGTATTAGAAGTGTTTTGGGGTCTCCGTTGGGTTTTGTTTGGTTCTCGTTGGTCATCATGGTGGAAAAGTGTAAATTGTGGGTTTTGGAGAACATCAGGTAGGTTTAGGGTGGTTTTGGGGTGGATCTATGGTTTTGGTGTATTTTCTTCCAGTTTTGGTGGTGATCCTTTTCTTGTTTGGGGTGTTTTTGACGTGTTTTGGGGTCTCCATTAGGTTTTGTTGGGTTCTTGTTTGTCATTGTGTTAAATAGGTGTGGATTGTGGGTTTTGGAGAACATCAGGTAGGTTTAGGGTGGTTTTGGGGTGGATCTATGGTTTTGGCGTATTTTCTTCCAGTTTTGGGGGTGATTCCGATATTTTGGGGGTGTTTTTTACGTGTTTTGGGGTCTCCATTAGGTTTTGTTGGGTTCTTGTTTGTCATTATGTTAAATAGGAGTGGATTGTGGGTTTTGGAGAACATCAGGTAGTTTTAGGGTGGTTTTGGGGTGGATCTATGGTTTTGGTGTATTTTCTTCCAGTTTTGGTGGTGATGCCGTTCTTGTTTGGGATGTTTTTGACGTTTTTTGGGGTCTCTGTTGGGTTCTGTTGGGTTCTCGTTGGTCATCGTGTTGGAAAAGTGTAAATTGTGGGTTTTGGAGAACATCAGGTAGGTTTAGGGTGTCTTTGGGGTGGATCTATGGTTTTGGGGGATTTTCTTCCAGTTTTGGTGGTGATGCCGTTCTTGTTTGGGGTGTTTTTGACGTGTTTTGGTGTCTCCATTAGGTTTTGTTGGGTTCTTGTTTGTCATTATGTTAAATAGGTGTGGATTGTGGGTTTTGGAGAACATCAGGTAGGTTTAGGGTGGTTTTGGGGTGGATCTATGGTTTTGGGGGATTTTCTTTCAGTTTTGGGGGTGATGCCGTTCTTGTTTGGGGTGTTTTTGACGTTCTTTGGGGTCTCCGTTGGGTTTTGTTGGGTTCTCGTTGGTTATCATGGTGGAAAAGGGTAAATTGTGGTTTTTGGAGAAGATCAGGTAGGTTTAGGGTGGTTTTGGGGTGGATCTATGGTTTTGGCGTATTTTCTTCCAGTTTTGGGGGTGATGCCGATATTTTTGGGGGTGTTTTTTACGTGTTTTGGGGTCTCCATTAGGTTTTGTTGGGTTCTTGTTTGTCATTATGTTAAATAGGAGTGGATTGTGGGTTTTGGAGAACATCAGGTAGTTTTAGGGTGTTTTTGGGGTGGATCTATGGTTTTGGGGGATTTTCTTCCAGTTTTGTTGGTGATGCCGTTCTTGTTTGGGGTGTTTTTGACGTTTTTTGGGGTCTCTGTTGGGTTCTGTTGGGTTCTCGTTGGTCATCGTGTTGGAAAAGGGTAAATTGTGGTTTTTGGAGAAGATCAGGTAGGTTTAGGGTGTCTTTGGGGTGGATCTATGGTTTTGGTGTATTTTCTTTCAGTTTTGGGGGTGATGCCGTTCTTGTTTGGGGTGTTTTTGACGTGTTTTGGGGTCTCCATTAGGTTTTGTTGGGTTCTTGTTTGTCATTATGTTAAATAGGTGTGGATTGTGGGTTTTGGAGAAGATCAGGTAGGTTTAGGGTGGTTTTGGGGTGGATCTATGGTTTTGGGGGATTTTCTTCCAGTTTTGGGGGTGATGCCGTTCTTGTTTGGGGTGTTTTTGACGTTTTTTGGGGTCTCTGTCGGGTGCTGTTGGGTTATCGTTTGTCATCGTGTTGGAAAAGGGTAAATTGTGGGTTTTGGAGAAGATCAGGTAGGTTTAGGGTGTCTTTGGGGTGGATCTATGGTTTTGGGGGATTTTCTTCCAGTTTTGGTGGTGATGCCGTTCTTGTTTGGGGTGTATTAGAAGTGTTTTGGGGTCTCCGTTGGGTTTTGTTTGGTTCTCGTTGGTCATCATGGTGGAAAAGTGTAAATTGTGGGTTTTGGAGAACATCAGGTAGGTTTAGGGTGGTTTTGGGGTGGATCTATGGTTTTGGTGTATTTTCTTCCAGTTTTGGTGGTGATCCTTTTCTTGTTTGGGGTGTTTTTGACGTGTTTTGGGGTCTCCATTAGGTTTTGTTGGGTTCTTGTTTGTCATTATGTTAAATAGGTGTGGATTGTGGGTTTTGGAGAAGATCAGGTAGGTTTAGGGTGGTTTTGGGGTGGATCTATGGTTTTGGGGGATTTTCTTCCAGTTTTGGGGGTGATGCCGATATTTTTGGGGGTGTTTTTTACGTGTTTTGGGGTCTCCATTAGGTTTTGTTGGGTTCTTGTTTGTCATTATGTTAAATAGGAGTGGATTGTGGGTTTTGGAGAACATCAGGTAGTTTTAGGGTGGTTTTGGGGTGTATCTATGGTTTTGGGGGATTTTCTTCCAGTTTTGGTGGTGATGCCGTTCTTGTTTGGGGTGTTTTTGACGTTTTTTGGGGTCTCTGTTGGGTTCTGTTGGGTTCTCGTTGGTCATCTTGTTGGAAAAGGGTAAATTGTGGTTTTTGGAGAAGATCAGGTAGGTTTAGGGTGTCTTTGGAGTGGATCTATGGTTTTGGGGGTTTTCTTTCAGTTTTGGGGGTGATGCCGTTCTTGTTTGGGGTGTTTTTGACGTTTTTTGGGGTCTCTGTTGGGTTCTGTTGTGTTCTCGTTGGTCATCGTGTTGGAAAAGTGTAAATTGTGGTTTTTGGAGAAGATCAGGTAGGTTTAGGGTGTCTTTGGGGTGGATCTATGGTTTTGGGGGATTTTCTTCCAGTTTTGGTGGTGATGCCGTTCTTGTTTGGGGTGTTTTTGACGTGTTTTGGTGTCTCCATTAGGTTTTGTTGGGTTCTTGTTTGTCATTATGTTAAATAGGTGTGGATTGTGGGTTTTGGAGAAGATCAGGTAGGTTTAGGGTGGTTTTGGGGTGGATCTATGGTTTTGGGGGATTTTCTTCCAGTTTTGGGGGTGATGCCGTTCTTGTTTGGGGTGTTTTTGACGTTCTTTGGGGTCTCCGTTGGGTTTTGTTGGGTTCTCGTTGGTTATCATGGTGGAAAAGGGTAAATTGTGGTTTTTGGAGAAGATCAGGTAGGTTTAGGGTGGTTTTGGGGTGGATCTATGGTTTTGGGGGATTTTCTTCCAGTTTTGGGGGTGATGCCGATATTTTTGGGGGTGTTTTTTACGTGTTTTGGGGTCTCCATTAGGTTTTGTTGGGTTCTTGTTTGTCATTATGTTAAATAGGAGTGGATTGTGGGTTTTGGAGAACATCAGGTAGTTTTAGGGTGGTTTTGGGGTGGATCTATGGTTTTGGGGGATTTTCTTCCAGTTTTGTTGGTGATGCCGTTCTTGTTTGGGGTGTTTTTGACGTTTTTTGGGGTCTCGGTTGGGTTCTGTTGGGTTCTCGTTGGTCATCGTGTTGGAAAAGGGTAAATTGTGGTTTTTGGAGAAGATCAGGTAGGTTTAGGGTGTCTTTGGGGTGGATCTATGGTTTTGGGGGTTTTCTTCCAGTTTTGGGGGTGATGCCATTCTTGTTTGGGGTATTTTTTAAGGTTTTTGTGGTCTCTGTTTGGTTTTGTTGGGTTCTCGTTGGTCATCGTGTTGTAAAAGTGTAAATTGTGGGTTTTGGAGAACTTCAGGTAGGTTTAGGGGGAGTTTTCGCGTGGATTCATGGTATTTGGGGTTTTCTTCTTTTTGGGGGAGTGATCCTCTCCTTTCTTCGGGTGATTTTGAAGTGTTTTGGGGTTTCCGTTGCGTTTCGTTGAATTCCTAATGTGTTTTATGGTGGTTTGGAGTGTGCTTTGGGATTAGGAGAACATCAGGTAGGTTTAGGGTGTCTTTGGGGTGGGTCTATGGTATTTGGGGTTTTCTTCTATTTTTTGGCGTGATCCTGTTCTTTTTTGGGGTGTATTTGAAGTGTTTTGGGGTCTCCGTTGGGTTTTGTTTGGTTCTCGTTGGTCATCATGGTGGAAAAGGGTAAATTGTGGGTTTTGGAGAACATCAGGTAGGTTTAGGGTGGTTTTGGGGTAGATCTATTGTTTTGGTGTATTTTCTTCCAGTTTTGGTGGTGATCCTTTTCTTGTTTGGGGTGTTTTTGACGTGTTTTGGTGTCTCCATTAGGTTTTGTTGGGTTCTTGTTTGTCATTATGTTAAATAGGTGTGGATTGTGGGTTTTGGAGAAGATCAGGTAGGTTTAGGGTGGTTTTGGGGTGGATCTATGGTTTTGGGGGATTTTCTTCCAGTTTTGGGGGTGATGCCGTTCTTGTTTGGGGTGTTTTTTGACGTTTTTTGGGGTCTCCGTTGGGTTTTGTTGGGTTCTCGTTGGTTATCATGGTGGAAAAGGGTAAATTGTGGGTTTTGGGGAACATCAGGTAGGTTTAGGGTGGTTTTGGGGTGGATCTATGGTTTTGGCGTATTTTCTTCCAGTTTTGGTGGTGATGCCGTTCTTGTTTGGGGTGTTTTTTACGTGTTTTGCGGTCTCCATTAGGTTTTGTTGGGTTCTTGTTTGTCATTATGTTAAATAGGAGTGGATTGTGGGTTTTGGAGAAGATCAGGTAGGTTTAGGGTGGTTTTGGGGTGGATCTATGGTTTTGGGGGATTTTCTTCCAGTTTTGGTGGTGATGCCGTTCTTGTTTGGGATGTTTTTGACGTTTTTTGGGGTCTCTGTTGGGTTCTGTTGGGTTCTCGTTGGTCATCGTGTTGGAAAAGGGTAAATTGTGGGTTTTGGAGAAGATCAGGTAGGTTTAGGGTGGTTTTGGGGTGGATCTATGGTTTTGGGGGATTTTCTTTCAGTTTTGGGGGTGATGCCGTTCTTGTTTGGGGTGTTTTTGACGTGTTTTGGTGTCTCCATTAGGTTTTGTTGGGTTCTTGTTTGTCATTATGTTAAATAGGTGTGGATTGTGGGTTTTGGAGAAGATCAGGTAGGTTTAGGGTGGTTTTGGGGTGGATCTATGGTTTTGGGGGATTTTCTTCCAGTTTTGGGGGTGATGCCGTTCTTGTTTGGGGTGTTTTTGACGTTCTTTGGGGTCTCCGTTGGGTTTTGTTGGGTTCTCGTTGGTTATCATGGTGGAAAAGGGTTAATTGTGGTTTTTGGAGAAGATCAGGTAGGTTTAGGGTGGTTTTGGATGTATCTATGGTTTTTGTGTTTTTTCTTCCAGTTTTGGGGGTGATGCCGATATTTTTTGGGGTGTTTTTTACATGTTTTGTTGTCTCCATTAGGTTTTGTTGGGTTCTTGTTTGTCATTATGTTAAATAGGAGTGGATTGTGGGTTTTGGAGAACATCAGGTAGTTTTAGGGTGGTTTTGGGGTGGATCTATGGTTTTGGGGGATTTTCTTCCAGTTTTGGTGGTGATGCCGTTCTTGTTTGGGGTGTTTTTGACGTTTTTTGGGGTCTCTGTTGGGTTCTGTTGGGTTCTCGTTGGTCATCGTGTTGGAAAAGGGTAAATTGTGGGTTTTGGAGAACATCAGGTAGGTTTAGGGTGTCTTTGGGGTGGATCTATGGTTTTGGGGGATTTTCTTCCAGTTTTGGTGGTGATGCCGTTCTTGTTTGGGGTGTATTAGAAGTGTTTTGGGGTCTCCGTTGGGTTTTGTTTGGTTCTCGTTGGTCATCATGGTGGAAAAGGGTAAATTGTGGGTTTTGGAGAACATCAGGTAGGTTTAGGGTGGTTTTGGGGTGGATCTATGGTTTTGGGGGATTTTCTTCCAGTTTTGGTGGTGATCCTTTTCTTGTTTGGGGTGTTTTTGACGTGTTTTGGGGTCTCCATTAGGTTTTGTTGGTTCTTGTTTGTCATTATGTTAAATAGGTGTGGATTGTGGGTTTTGGAGAAGATCAGGTAGGTTTAGGGTGGTTTTGGGGTGGATCTATGGTTTTGGGGGATTTTCTTCCAGTTTTGGGGGTGATGCCGATATTTTTTGGGGTGTTTTTTACGTGTTTTGCGGTCTCCATTAGGTTTTGTTGTGTTCTTGTTTGTCATTATGTTAAATAGGAGTGGATTGTGGGTTTTGGAGAGCATCAGGTAGGTTTAGGGTGGTTTTGGGGTGGATCTATGGTTTTGGGGGATTTTCTTCCAGTTTTGGTGGTGATGCCGTTCTTGTTTGGGATGTTTTTGACGTTTTTTGGGGTCTCTGTTGGGTTCTGTTGGGTTCTCGTTGTTCATCGTGTTGGAAAAGTGTAAATTGTGGGTTTTGGAGAGCATCAGGTAGGTTTAGGGTGGTTTTGGGTTGGATCTATGGTTTTGGGGGATTTTCTTCCAGTTTTGGGGGTGATGCCGTTCTTGTTTGGGGTGTTTTTGACGTTCTTTGGGGTCTCCGTTGGGTTTTGTTGGGTTCTCGTTGGTTATCATGGTGGAAAAGGGTAAATTGTGGTTTTTGGAGAAGATCAGGTAGGTTTAGGGTGTCTTTGGGGTGGATCTATGATTTTGGGGGATTTTCTTCCGTTTTGGTGGTGATGCCGTTCTTGTTTGGGGTGTTTTTGACGTGTTTTGGTGTCTCCATTAGGTTTTGTTGGGTTCTTGTTTGTCATTATGTTAAATAGGTGTGGATTGTGGGTTTTGGAGAAGATCAGGTAGGTTTAGGGTGGTTTTGGGGTGGATCTATGGTTTTGGGGGATTTTCTTCCAGTTTTGGGGGTGATGCCGTTCTTGTTTGGGGTGTTTTTGACGTTCTTTGGGGTCTCCGTTGGGTTTTGTTGGGTTCTCGTTGGTTATCATGGTGGAAAAGGGTTAATTGTGGTTTTTGGAGAAGATCAGGTAGGTTTAGGGTGGTTTTGGGATGGATCTATGGTTTTTGTGTTTTTTCTTCCAGTTTTGGGGGTGATGCCGATATTTTTTGGGGTGTTTTTTACATGTTTTGTTGTCTCCATTAGGTTTTGTTGGGTTCTTGTTTGTCATTATGTTAAATAGGAGTGGATTGTGGGTTTTGGAGAACATCAGGTAGTTTTAGGGTGGTTTTGGGGTGGATCTATGGTTTTGGGGGATTTTCTTCCAGTTTTGGTGGTGATGCCGTTCTTGTTTGGGGTGTTTTTGACGTTTTTTGGGGTCTCTGTTGGGTTCTGTTGGGTTCTCGTTGGTCATCGTGTTGGAAAAGGGTAAATTGTGGGTTTTGGAGAACATCAGGTAGGTTTAGGGTGTCTTTGGGGTGGATCTATGGTTTTGGGGGATTTTCTTCCAGTTTTGGTGGTGATGCCGTTCTTGTTTGGGGTGTATTAGAAGTGTTTTGGGGTCTCCGTTGGGTTTTGTTTGGTTCTCGTTGGTCATCATGGTGGAAAAGGGTAAATTGTGGGTTTTGGAGAACATCAGGTAGGTTTAGGGTGGTTTTGGGGTGGATCTATGGTTTTGGTGTATTTTCTTCCAGTTTTGGTGGTGATCCTTTTCTTGTTTGGGGTGTTTTTGACGTGTTTTGGGGTCTCCATTAGGTTTTGTTGGGTTCTTGTTTGTCATTATGTTAAATAGGAGTGGATTGTGGGTTTTGGAGAAGATCAGGTAGGTTTAGGGTGGTTTTGGGGTGGATCTATGGTTTTGGGGGATTTTCTTCCAGTTTTGGGGGTGATGCCGATATTTTTGGGGGTGTTTTTTACGTGTTTTGCGGTCTCCATTAGGTTTTGTTGTGTTCTTGTTTGTCATTATGTTAAATAGGAGTGGATTGTGGGTTTTGGAGAGCATCAGGTAGGTTTAGGGTGGTTTTGGGGTGGATCTATGGTTTTGGGGGATTTTCTTCCAGTTTTGGTGGTGATGCCGTTCTTGTTTGGGATGTTTTTGACGTTTTTTGGGGTCTCTGTTGGGTTCTGTTGGGTTCTCGTTGTTCATCGTGTTGGAAAAGTGTAAATTGTGGGTTTTGGAGAGCATCAGGTAGGTTTAGGGTGGTTTTGGGTTGGATCTATGGTTTTGGGGGATTTTCTTCCAGTTTTGGGGGTGATGCCGTTCTTGTTTGGGGTGTTTTTGACGTTCTTTGGGGTCTCCGTTGGGTTTTGTTGGGTTCTCGTTGGTTATCATGGTGGAAAAGGGTAAATTGTGGTTTTTGGAGAAGATCAGGTAGGTTTAGGGTGGTTTTGGGGTGGATCTATGGTTTTGGCGTTTTTTCTTCCAGTTTTGGGGGTGATGCCGATATTTTTTGGGGTGTTTTTTACGTGTTTTGGTGTCTCCATTAGGTTTTGTTGGGTTCTTGTTTGTCATTATGTTAAATAGGAGTGGATTGTGGGTTTTGGAGAACATCAGGTAGTTTTAGGGTGGTTTTGGGGTGGATCTATGGTTTTGGGGGATTTTCTTCCAGTTTTGGTGGTGATGCCGTTCTTGTTTGGGGTGTTTTTGACGTTTTTTGGGGTCTCCGTTGGGTTCTGTTGGGTTCTCGTTGGTCATCGTGTTGGAAAAGGGTAAATTGTGGTTTTTGGAGAAGATCAGGTAGGTTTAGGGTGTCTTTGGGGTGGATCTATGGTTTTGGGGGTTTTCTTCCAGTTTTGGGGGTGATGCCATTCTTGTTTGGGGTATTTTTTAAGGTTTTTGTGGTCTCTGTTTGGTTTTGTTGGGTTCTCGTTGGTCATCGTGTTGTAAAAATGTAAATTGTGGGTTTTGGAGAACTTCAGGTAGGTTTAGGGGGAGTTTTCGCGTGGATTCATGGTATTTGGGGTTTTCTTCTTTTTGGGGGAGTGATCCTCTCCTTTCTTCGGGTGATTTTGAAGTGTTTTGGGGTTTCCGTTGCGTTTCGTTGAATTCCTAATGTGTTTTATGGTGGTTTGGAGTGTGCTTTGGGATTAGGAGAACATCAGGTAGGTTTAGGGTGTCTTTGGGTTGGATCTATGGTATTTGGGGTTTTCTTCTATTTTTTGGCGTGATCCTGTTCTTTTTTGGGGTGTATTTGAAGTGTTTTGGGGTCTCCGTTGGGTTTTGTTTGGTTCTCGTTGGTCATCATGGTGGAAAAGGGTAAATTGTGGGTTTTGGAGAACATCAGGTAGGTTTAGGGTGGTTTTGGGGTGGATCTATGGTTTTGGTGTATTTTCTTCCAGTTTTGGTGGTGATCCTTTTCTTGTTTGGGGTGTTTTTGACGTGTTTTGGTGTCTCCATTAGGTTTTGTTGGGTTCTTGTTTGTCATTATGTTAAATAGGTGTGGATTGTGGGTTTTGGAGAAGATCAGGTAGTTTTAGGGTGGTTTTGGGGTGGATCTATGGTTTTGGGGGATTTTCTTCCAGTTTTGGGGGTGATGCCTATATTTTTTGGGGTGTTTTTTACGTGTTTTGCGGTCTCCATTAGGTTTTGTTGTGTTCTTGTTTGTCATTATGTTAAATAGGTGTGGATTGTGGGTTTTGGAGAACATCAGGTAGGTTTAGGGTGGTTTTGGGGTGGATCTATGGTTTTGGGGGATTTTCTTCCAGTTTTGGGGGTGATGCCGTTCTTGTTTGGGGTGTTTTTGACGTTTTTTGGGGTCTCCGTTGGGTTTTGTTGGGTTCTCGTTGGTTATCATGGTGGAAAAGGGTAAATTGTCGGTTTTGGAGAACATCAGGTAGTTTTAGGTTGGTTTTGGGGTGGATCTATGGTTTTGGGGGATTTTCTTCCAGTTTTGGTGGTGATGCCGTTCTTGTTTGGGGTGTTTTTGACGTGTTTTGGGGTCTCTGTTGGGTTCTGTTGGGTTCTCGTTGGTCATCGTGTTGGAAAAGGGTAAATTGTGGTTTTTGGAGAAGATCAGGTAGGTTTAGGGTGTCTTTGGGGTTGATCTATGGTTTTGGGGGTTTTCTTCCAGTTTTGGGGGTGATGCCATTCTTGTTTGGGGTATTTTTTAAGGTTTTTGTGGTCTCTGTTTGGTTTTGTTGGGTTCTCGTTGGTCATCGTGTTGTAAAAGTGTAAATTGTGGGTTTTGGAGAACTTCAGGTAGGTTTAGGGGGAGTTTTCGCGTGGATTCATGGTATTTGGGGTTTTCTTCTTTTTGGGGGAGTGATCCTCTCCTTTCTTCGGGTGATTTTGAAGTGTTTTGGGGTTTCCGTTGCGTTTCGTTGAATTCCTAATGTGTTTTATGGTGGTTTGGAGTGTGCTTTGGGATTAGGAGAACATCAGGTAGGTTTAGGGTGTCTTTGGGGTGGATCTATGGTATTTGGGGTTTTCTTCCATTTTTTGGCGTGATCCTGTTCTTTTTTTGGGGTGTATTTGAAGTGTTTTGGGGTCTCCGTTGGGTTTTGTTTGGTTCTCGTTGGTCATCATGGTGGAAAAGGGTAAATTGTGGGTTTTGGAGAACATCAGGTAGGTTTAGGGTGGTTTTGGGGTGGATCTATGGTTTTGGTGTATTTTCTTCCAGTTTTGGTGGTGATCCTTTTCTTGTTTGGGGTGTTTTTTACGTGTTTTGGTGTCTCCATTAGGTTTTGTTGGGTTCTTGTTTGTCATTATGTTAAATAGGTGTGGATTGTGGGTTTTGGAGAACATCAGGTAGGTTTAGGGTGGTTTTGGGGTGGATCTATGGTTTTGGGGGATTTTCTTCCAGTTTTGGTGGTGATGCCGTTCTTGTTTGGGGTGTTTATGACGTTTTTTGGGGTCTCCGTTGGGTTTTGTTGGGTTCTCGTTGGTTATCATGGTGGAAAATTGTAAATTGTGGGTTTTGGGGAACATCAGGTAGGTTTAGGGTGGTTTTGGGGTGGATCTATGGTTTTGGCGTATTTTCTTCCACTTTTGGGGGTGATGCCGATATTTTTTGGGGTGTTTTTTACGTGTTTTGCGGTCTCCATTAGGTTTTGTTGGGTTCTTGTTTGTCATTATGTTAAATAGGAGTGGATTGTGGGTTTTGGAGAAGATCAGGTAGGTTTAGGGTGGTTTTGGGGTGGATCTATGGTTTTGGGGGATTTTCTTCCAGTTTTGGTGGTGATGCCGTTCTTGTTTGGGATGTTTTTGACGTTTTTTGGGGTCTCTGTTGGGTTCTGTTGGGTTCTCGTTGGTCATCGTGTTGGAAAAGTGTAAATTGTGGTTTTTGGAGAAGATCAGGTAGGTTTAGGGTGGTTTTGGGGTGGATCTATGGTTTTGGTGTATTTTCTTTCAGTTTTGGGGGTGATGCCGTTCTTGTTTGGGGTGTTTTTGACGTGTTTTGGGGTCTCCATTAGGTTTTGTTGGGTTCTTGTTTGTCATTATGTTAAATAGGTGTGGATTGTGGGTTTTGGAGAAGATCAGGTAGGTTTAGGGTGGTTTTGGGGTGGATCTATGGTTTTGGGGGATTTTCTTTCAGTTTTGGGGGTGATGCCGTTCTTGTTTGGGGTGTTTTTGACGTTCTTTGGGGTCTCCGTTGGGTTTTGTTTGGTTCTCGTTGGTTATCATGGTGGAAAAGGGTTAATTGTGGTTTTTGGAGAAGATCAGGTAGGTTTAGGGTGGTTTTGGGATGGATCTATGATTTTGGTGTTTTTTCTTCCAGTTTTGGGGGTGATTCCGATATTTTTTGGGGTGTTTTTTACATGTTTTGTTGTCTCCATTAGGTTTTGTTGGGTTCTTGTTTGTCATTATGTTAAATAGGAGTGGATTGTGGGTTTTGGAGAACATCAGGTAGTTTTAGGGTGGTTTTGGGGTGGATCTATGGTTTTGGGGGATTTTCTTCCAGTTTTGGTGGTGATGCCGTTCTTGTTTGGGGTGTTTTTGACGTTTTTTGGGGTCTCTGTTGGGTTCTCGTTTGTCATCGTGTTGGAAAAGGGTAAATTGTGGGTTTTGGAGAAGATCAGGTAGGTTTAGGGTGTCTTTGGGGTGGATCTATGGTTTTGGGGGATTTTCTTCCAGTTTTGGTGGTGATGCCGTTCTTGTTTGGGGTGTATTAGAAGTGTTTTGTGGTCTCCGTTGGGTTTTGTTTGGTTCTCGTTGGTCATCATGGTGGAAAAGGGTAAATTGTGGGTTTTGGAGAACATCAGGTAGGTTTAGGGTGGTTTTGGGGTGGATCTATGGTTTTGGTGTATTTTCTTCCAGTTTTGGTGGTGATCCTTTTCTTGTTTGGGGTGTTTTTGACGTGTTTTGGGGTCTCCATTAGGTTTTGTTGGGTTCTTGTTTGTCATTATGTTAAATAGGTGTGGATTGTGGGTTTTGGAGAAGATCAGGTAGGTTTAGGGTGGTTTTGGGGTGGATCTATGGTTTTGGGGGATTTTCTTCCAGTTTTGGGGGTGATGCCGATATTTTTGGGGGTGTTTTTTACGTGTTTTGCGGTCTCCATTAGGTTTTGTTGGGTTCTTGTTTGTCATTATGTTAAATAGGAGTGGATTGTGGGTTTTGGAGAACATCAGGTAGTTTTAGGGTGGTTTTGGGGTGTATCTATGGTTTTGGGGGATTTTCTTCCAGTTTTGGTGGTGATGCCGTTCTTGTTTGGGGTGTTTTTGACGTTTTTTGGGGTCTCTGTTGGGTTCTGTTGCGTTCTCGTTGGTCATCGTGTTGGAAAAGGGTAAATTGTGGTTTTTGGAGAAGATCAGGTAGGTTTAGGGTGTCTTTGGGGTGGATCTATGGTTTTGGGGGTTTTCTTTCAGTTTTGGGGGTGATGCCATTCTTGTTTGGGGTATTTTTTAAGGTTTTTGTGGTCTCTGTTTGGTTTTGTTGGGTTCTCGTTGGTTATCATGGTGGAAAAGGGTAAATTGTGGGGTTTTGGAGAAGATCAGGTAGGTTTAGGGTGGTTTTGGGGTGGATCTATGGTTTTGGCGTATTTTCTTCCAGTTTTGGGTGTGATGCCGATATTTTTGGGGGTGTTTTTTACGTGTTTTGGGGTCTCCATTAGGTTTTGTTTGGTTCTTGTTTGTCATTATGTTAAATAGGAGTGGATTGTGGGTTTTGGAGAACATCAGGTAGTTTTAGGGTGGTTTTGGGGTGGATCTATGGTTTTGGGGGATTTTCTTCCAGTTTTGGGGGTGATGCCGATATTTTTTGGGGTGTTTCTGACGTTTTTTGGGGTCTCCGTTGGGTTTTGTTGGGTTCTCGTTGGTTATCATGGTGGAAAAGGGTAAATTGTGGGTTTTGGAGAACATCAGGTAGGTTTAGTGTGGTTTTGGGGTGGATCTCTGGTTTTGGGGGTTTTCTTCCAGTTTTGGTGGTGATGCCGATATTTTTTGGGGTGTTTTTTACGTGTTTTGGGGTCTCCATTAGGTTTTGTTGGGTTCTTGTTTGTCATTATGTTAAATAGGTGTGGATTGTGGGTTTTGGAGAACATCAGGTAGTTTTAGGGTGGTTTTGGGGTGGATCTATGGTTTTGGGGGATTTTCTTCCAGTTTTGGGGGTGATGCCGTTCTTGTTTGGGGAGTTTTTGACGTTTTTTGGGGTCTCTGTTGGGTTCTGTTGGGTTCTCGTTGGTCATCGTGTTGGAAAAGTGTAAATTGTGGTTTTTGGAGAAGATCAGGTAGGTTTAGGGTGTCTTTGGGGTGGATCTATGGTTTTGGGGATTTTCTTCCAGTTTTGGGAGTGATGCCGTTCTTGTTTGGGGGTGTTTTTGACGTTTTTTGGGGGTCTCTGTTGGGTTCTGTTGGGTTCTCGTTGGTCATCGTGTTGTAAAAGTGTAAATTGTGGGTTTTGGAGAACATCAGGTAGGTTTAGGGTGTCTTTGGGGTGGATCTATGGTTTTGGGGGATTTTCTTCCAGTTTTGGTGGTGATGCCGTTCTTGTTTGGGGTGTTTTTGACGTTTTTTGGGGTCTCCGTTGGGTTTTGTTGGGTTCTCGTTGGTTATCATGGTGGAAAAGGGTAAATTGTGGTTTTTGGAGAAGATCAGGTAGGTTTAGGGTGGTTTTGGGGTGGATCTATGGTTTTGGGGGATTTTTCTTCCAGTTTTGGGGGTGATGCCGATATTTTTTGGGGTGTTTTTACGTGTTTTGGGGTCTCCATTAGGTTTTGTTTGGTTCTTGTTTGTCATTATGTTAAATAGGAGTGGATTGTGGGTTTTGGAGAACATCGGGTAGTTTTAGAGTAGTTTTGGGGTGGATCTATGGTTTTGGGGGATTTTCTTCCAGTTTTGGGGGTGATGCCGTTCTTGTTTGGGGTGTTTTTGACGTTTTTTGGGGTCTCTGTTGGGTTCTGTTGGGTTCTCGTTGTTCATCGTGTTGGAAAAGTGTAAATTGTGGTTTTTGGAGAAGATCAGGTAGGTTTAGGGTGGTTTTGGGGTGGATCTATGGTTTTGGGGGATTTTCTTCCAGTTTTGGTGGTGATGCCGATATTTTTTGGGGTGTTTTTGACGTGTTTTGGTGTCTCCATTAGGTTTTGTTGGGTTCTTGTTTGTCATTATGTTAAATAGGTGTGGGATTGTGGGTTTTGGAGAACATCAGGTAGGTTTAGGTGGTTTTGGGGTGGATCTATGGTTTTGGGGGATTTTCTTCCAGTTTTGGGGGTGATGCCGTTCTTGTTTGGGGTGTTTTTGACGTTTTTTGGGGTCTCCGTTGGGTTCTGTTGGTTCTCGTTGGTCATCGTGTTGGAAAAGTGTAAATTGTGGTTTTTGGAGAAGATCAGGTAGTTTTAGGGTGGTTTTGGGATGGATCTATGGTTTGGGGGATTTTCTTCCAGTTTTGGTGGTGATGCCGATATTTTTTGGGGTGTTTTTACGTGTTTTGGGGTCTCCATTAGGTTTTGTTGGGTTCTTGTTTGTCATTATGTTAAATAGGAGTGGATTGTGGGTTTTGGAGAACATCAGGTAGTTTTAGGGTGGTTTTGGGGTGGATCTATGGTTTTGGGGGATTTTCTTCCAGTTTTGGGGGTGATGCCGTTCTTGTTTGGGGTGTTTTTGACGTTTTTTGGGTCTCTGTTGGGTTCTGTTGGGTTCTCGTTGGTCATCGTGTTGGAAAAGGGTAAATTGTGGGTTTTGGAGAAGATCAGGTAGGTTTAGGGTGGTTTTGGGGTGGATCTATGGTTTTGGGGGATTTTCTTCCAGTTTTGGTGGTGATGCCGTTCTTGTTTGGGGTGTTTTTGACGTGTTTTGGTGTCTCCATTAGGTTTTGTTGGGTTCTTGTTTGTCATTATGTTAAATAGGTGTGGATTGTGGGTTTTGGAGAACATCAGGTAGTTTTAGGGTGGTTTTGGGGTGGATCTATGGTTTTGGGGGATTTTCTTCCAGTTTTGGGGGTGATGCCATTCTTGTTTGGGGTATTTTTTTAACGTTTTTGTGGTCTCTGTTTGGTTCTGTTGGGTTCTCGTTGGTCAGCATTTTGTAAAAAGTGTAAATTGTGGGTTTTGGAGAACTTCAGGTAGGTTTAGGGGAGTTTTCGCGTGGATTCATGGTATTTGGGGTTTTCTTCTTTTTGGGGAGTGATCCTCTCCTTTCTTCGGGTGATTTTGAAGTGTTTTGGGGTTTCCGTTGCGTTTCGTTGAATTCCTAATGTGTTTTATGGTGGTTTGGAGTGTGCTTTGGGATTAGGAGAACATCAGGTAGGTTTAGGTGTCTTTGGGGTAGATCTATGGTATTTGGGTTTTCTTCTATTTTTTGGCGTGGTCCTGTTCTTTTTTGGGGTGTATTTGAAGTGTTTTGGGGTCTCCGTTGGGTTTTGTTTGGTTCTCGTTGGTCATCATGGTGGAAAAGGGTAAATTGTGGGTTTTGGAGAACATCAGGTAGGTTTAGGGTGGTTTTGGGGTGGATCTATGGTTTTGGGGGATTTTCTTCCAGTTTTGGGGGTGATGCCGATATTTTTGGGGGTGTTTTTGACGTGTTTTGGGGTCTCCATTAGGTTTTGTTGGGTTCTTGTTTGTCATTATGTTAAATAGGTGTGGATTGTGGGTTTTGGAGAAAATCAGGTAGGTTTAGGGTGGTTTTGGGGTGGATCCTATGGTTTTGGGGGATTTTCTTCCAGTTTTGGGGGTGATGCCGATATTTTTTGGGGTGTTTTTTACGTGTTTTGGGTTCTCCATTAGGTTTTGTTGGGTTCTTGTGTGTCATTATGTTAAATAGGAGTGGATTGTGGGTTTTGGAGAACATCAGGTAGTTTTAGGGTGGTTTTGGGGTGGATCTATGGTTTTGGGGGATTTTCTTCCAGTTTTGGGGGTGATGCCGTTCTTGTTTGGGGTGTTTTTGACGTTTTTTGGGGTCTCTGTTGGGTTCTGTTGGGTTCTCGTTGGTCATCGTGTTGGAAAAGGGTAAATTGTGGTTTTTGGAGAAGATCAGGTAGGTTTAGGGTGGTTTTGGGGTGGATCTATGGTTTTGGGGGATTTTCTTCCAGTTTTGGGGGTGATGCCGATATTTTTTGGGGTGTTTTTTACGTGTTTTGGGGTCTCCATTAGGTTTTGTTGGGTTCTTGTTTGTCATTATGTTAAATAGGTGTGGATTGTGGTTTTTGGAGAACATCAGGTAGGTTTAGGGTGTCTTTGGGGTGGATCTATGGTTTTGGGGGATTTTCTTCCAGTTTTGGTGGTGATGCCGTTCTTGTTTGGGGTGTTTTTGACGTTTTTTGGGGTCTCCGTTGGGTTTTGTTGTGTTCTCGTTGGTTATCATGGTTGAAAAGGGTAAATTGTGGTTTTTGGAGAACATCAGGTAGTTTTAGGGTGGTTTTTGGGGTGGATCTATGGTTTTGGGGGATTTCTTCCAGTTTTGGTGGTGATGCCGTTCTTGTTTGGGGTGTTTTTGACGTGTTTTGGGGTCTCTGTTGGGTTCTGTTGGGTTCTCGTTTGTCATCGAGTTGTAAAAGTGTAAATTGTGGGTTTTGGAGAACTTCAGGTAGGTTTAGGGGGAGTTTTCGCGTGGATTCATGGTATTTGGGGTTTTCTTCTTTTTGGGGGAGTGATCCTCTCCTTTCTTCGGGTGATTTTGAAGTGTTTTGGGGTTTCCGTTGCGTTTCGTTGAATTCCTAATGTGTTTTATGGTGGTTTGGAGTGTGCTTTGGGATTAGGAGAACATCAGGTAGGTTTAGGGTGTCTTTGGGGTGGATCTATGGTATTTGGGGTTTTCTTCCATTTTTTGGCGTGATCCTGTTCTTTTTTGGGGTGTATTTGAAGTGTTTTGGGGTCTCCGTTCGGTTTTGTTGGGTTCTCGTTGGTCATCATGGTGGAAAAGGGTAAATTGTGGGTTTGGAGAAGATCAGGTAGGTTTAGGGTGGTTTTGGGGTAGATCTATTGTTTTGGTGTATTTTCTTCCAGTTTTGGTGGTGATCCTTTTCTTGTTTGGGGTGTTTTTGACGTGTTTTGGTGTCTCCATTAGGTTTTGTTGGGTTCTTGTTTGTCATTATGTTAAATAGGTGTGGATTGTGGGTTTTGGAGAAGATCAGGTAGGTTTAGGGTGGTTTTGGGGTGGATCTATGGTTTTGGGGGATTTTCTTCCAGTTTTGGGGGTGATGCCGTTCTTGTTTGGGGTGTTTTTGACGTTTTTTGGGGTCTCCGTTGGGTTTTGTTGGGTTCTCGTTGGTTATCATGGTGGAAAAGGGTAAATTGTGGGTTTTGGGGAACATCAGGTAGGTTTAGGGTGGTTTGGGGTGGATCTATGGTTTTGGCGTATTTTCTTCCAGTTTTGGGGGTGATGCCGATATTTTTTTGGGGTGTTTTTTACGTGTTTTTGGCGGTCTCCATTAGGTTTTGTTGGGTTCTTGTTTGTCATTATGTTAAATAGGAGTGGATTGTGGGTTTTGGAGAAGATCAGGTAGGTTTAGGGTGGTTTTGGGGTGGATCTATGGTTTTGGGGGATTTTCTTCCAGTTTTGGGGGTGATGCCGTTCTTGTTTGGGATGTTTTTGACGTTTTTTGGGGTCTCTGTTGGGTTCTGTTGGGTTCTCGTTGTTCATCGTGTTGGAAAAGGGTAAATTGTGGGTTTTGGAGAAGATCAGGTAGGTTTAGGGTGGTTTTGGGGTGGATCTATGGTTTTGGGGGATTTTCTTTCAGTTTTGGGGGTGATGCCGTTCTTGTTTGGGGTGTTTTTGACGTGTTTTGGTGTCTCCATTAGGTTTTGTTGGGTTCTTGTTTGTCATTATGTTAAATAGGTGTGGATTGTGGGTTTTGGAGAAGATCAGGTAGGTTTAGGGTGGTTTTGGGGTGGATCTATGGTTTTGGGGGATTTTCTTTCAGTTTTGGGGGTGATGCCGTTCTTGTTTGGTGTGTTTTTGACGTTCTTTGGGGTCTCCGTTGGGTTTTGTTGGGTTCTCGTTGGTTATCATGGTGGAAAAGGGTTAATTGTGGTTTTTGGAGAAGATCAGGTAGATTTAGGGTGGTTTTGGGATGGATCTATGGTTTTGTGTTTTTTCTTCCAGTTTTGGGGGTGATGCCGATATTTTTTGGGGTGTTTTTTACATGTTTTGTTGTCTCCATTAGGTTTTGTTGGGTTCTTGTTTGTCATTATGTTAAATAGGAGTGGATTGTGGGTTTTGGAGAACATCAGGTAGGTTTAGGGTGGTTTTGGGGTGGATCTATGGTTTTGGGGGATTTTCTTCCAGTTTTGGTGGTGATGCCGTTCTTGTTTGGGGTGTTTTTGACGTTTTTTGGGGTCTCTGTTGGGTTCTGTTGGGTTCTCGTTGGTCATCGTGTTGGAAAAGGGTAAATTGTGGGTTTTGGAGAACATCAGGTAGGTTTAGGGGTGTCTTTGGGGTGGATCTATGGTTTTGGGGGATTTTCTTCCAGTTTTGGTGGTGATGCCGTTCTTGTTTGGGGTGTATTAGAAGTGTTTTGGGTCTCCGTTGGGTTTTGTTTGGTTCTCGTTGGTCATCATGGTGGAAAAGGGTAAATTGTGGGTTTTGGAGAACATCAGGTAGGTTTAGGGTGTCTTTGGGGTGGATCTATGGTTTTGGGGGTTTTCTTCCAGTTTTGGGGGTGATGCCGTTCTTGTTTGGGGTATTTTTTAAGGTTTTTGGGGTCTCTGTTTGGTTTTGTTGGGTTCTCGTTGGTCATCGTGTTGTAAAAGTGTAAATTGTGGGTTTTGGAGAACTTCAGGTAGGTTTAGGGGGAGTTTTCGCGTGGATTCATGGTATTTGGGGTTTTCTTCTTTTGGGGGAGTGATCCTCTCCTTTCTTCGGGTGATTTTGAAGTGTTTTGGGGGTTTCCGTTGCGTTTCGTTGAATTCCTAATGTGTTTTATGGTGGTTTGGAGTGTGCTTTGGGATTAGGAGAACATCAGGTAGGTTTAGGGTGTCTTTGGGGTGGATCTATGGTATTTGGGGTTTTCTTCCATTTTTGGCGTGATCCTGTTCTTTTTTGGGGTGTATTTGAAGTGTTTTGGGGTCTCCGTTGGGTTTTGTTGGGTTCTCGTTGGTCATCATGGTGGAAAAGGGTAAATTGTGGGTTTTGGAGAACATCAGGTAGGTTTAGGGTGGTTTTGGGGTAGATCTATTGTTTTGGTGTATTTTCTTCCAGTTTTGGTGGTGATTCTTTTCTTGTTTGGGGTGTTTTTGACGTGTTTTGGTGTCTCCATTAGGTTTTGTTGGGTTCTTGTTTGTCATTATGTTAAATAGGTGTGGATTGTGGGTTTTGGAAGAACATCAGGTAGGTTTAGGGTGGTTTTGGGGTGGATCTATGGTTTTGGGGGATTTTCTTCCAGTTTTGGGGGTGATGCCGTTCTTGTTTGGGGTGTTTTTGACGTTTTTTGGGGTCTCCGTTGGGTTTTGTTGGGTTCTCGTTGGTTATCATGGTGGAAAAGGGTAAATTGTGGGTTTTGGGGAACATCAGGTAGGTTTAGGGTGGTTTTGGGGTGGATCTATGGTTTTGGCGTATTTTCTTCCAGTTTTGGGGGTGATGCCGATATTTTTTGGGGTGTTTTTTACGTGTTTTGCGGTCTCCATTAGGTTTTGTTGGGTTCTTGTTTGTCATTATGTTAAATAGGAGTGGATTGTGGGTTTTGGAGAAGATCAGGTAGGTTTAGGGTGGTTTTGGGGTGGATCTATGGTTTTGGGGGATTTTCTTTCAGTTTTGGGGGTGATGCCGTTCTTGTTTGGGGTGTTTTTGACGTGTTTTGGTGTCTCCATTAGGTTTTGTTGGGTTCTTGTTTGTCATTATGTTAAATAGGTGTGGATTGTGGGTTTTGGAGAAGATCAGGTAGGTTTAGGGTGGTTTTGGGGTGGATCTATGGTTTTGGGGGATTTTCTTCCAGTTTTGGTGGTGATGCCGTTCTTGTTTGGGGTGTTTTTGACGTTTTTTGGGGTCTCTGTTGGGTTCTGTTGGGTTCTCGTTGGTCATCGTGTTGGAAAAGGGTAAATTGTGGGTTTTGGAGAACATCAGGTAGGTTTAGGGTGTCTTTGGGGTGGATCTATGGTTTTGGGGGATTTTCTTCCAGTTTTGGGGGTGATGCCGTTCTTGTTTGGGGTGTATTAGAAGTGTTTTGGGGTCTCCGTTGGGTTTTGTTTGGTTCTCGTTGGTCATCATGGTGGAAAAGGGTAAATTGTGGGTTTTGGAGAACATCAGGTAGGTTTAGGGTGGTTTTGGGGTGGATCTATGGTTTTGGTGTATTTTCTTCCAGTTTTGGTGGTGATCCTTTTCTTGTTTGGGGTGTTTTTGACGTGTTTTGGGGTCTCCATTAGGTTTTGTTGGGTTCTTGTTTGTCATTATGTTAAATAGGTGTGGATTGTGGGTTTTGGAGAAGATCAGGTAGGTTTAGGGTGGTTTTGGGGTGGATCTATGGTTTTGGGGGATTTTCTTCCAGTTTTGGGGGTGATGCCGATATTTTTTGGGGTGTTTTTTACGTGTTTTGGGGTCTCCATTAGGTTTTGTTGTGTTCTTGTTTGTCATTATGTTAAATAGGAGTGGATTGTGGGTTTTGGAGAGCATCAGGTAGGTTTAGGGTGGTTTTGGGGTGGATCTATGGTTTTGGGGGATTTTCTTCCAGTTTTGGTGGTGATGCCGTTCTTGTTTGGGATGTTTTTGACGTTTTTTGGGGTCTCTGTTGGGTTCTGTTGGGTTCTCGTTGGTCATCGTGTTGGAAAAGTGTAAATTGTGGGTTTTGGAGAACATCAGGTAGGTTTAGGGTGTCTTTGGGGTGGATCTATGGTTTTGGGGGATTTTCTTCCAGTTTTGGGGGTGATGCCGTTCTTGTTTGGGGTGTTTTTGACGTTCTTTGGGGTCTCCGTTGGGTTTTGTTGGGTTCTCGTTGGTTATCATGGTGGAAAAGGGTAAATTGTGGGTTTTGGAGATGATCAGGTAGGTTTAGGGTGGTTTTGGGGTGGATCTATGGTTTTGGCGTTTTTTCTTCCAGTTTTGGGGGTGATGCCGTTCTTGTTTGGGGTGTTTTTGACGTTTTTTGGGGTCTCCGTTGGGTTCTGTTGGGTTCTCGTTGGTCATCGTGTTGGAAAAGGGTAAATTGTGGTTTTTGGAGAAGATCAGGTAGGTTTAGGGTGTCTTTGGGGTGGATCTATGGTTTTGGGGGTTTTCTTCCAGTTTTGGGGGTGATGCCGTTCTTGTTTGGGGTATTTTTTAAGGTTTTTGGGGTCTCTGTTTGGTTTTGTTGGGTTCTCGTTGGTCATCGTGTTGTAAAAATGTAAATTGTGGGTTTTGGAGAACTTCAGGTAGGTTTAGGGGGAGTTTTCGCGTGGATTCATGGTATTTGGGGTTTTCTTCTTTTTGGGGGAGTGATCCTCTCCTTTCTTCGGGTGCTTTTGAAGTGTTTTGGGGTTTCCGTTGCGTTTCGTTGAATTCCTAATGTGTTTTATGGTGGTTTGGAGTGTGCTTTGGGATTAGGAGAACATCAGGTAGGTTTAGGGTGTCTTTGGGGTGGATCTATGGTATTTGGGGTTTTCTTCTATTTTTTGGCGTGATCCTGTTCTTTTTTGGGGTGTATTTGAAGTGTTTTGGGGTTTCCGTTGGGTTTTGTTTGGTTCTCGTTGGTCATCATGGTGGAAAAGGGTAAATTGTGGGTTTTGGAGAACATCAGGTAGGTTTAGGGTGATTTTGGGGTGGATCTATGGTTTTGGGGGATTTTCTTCCAGTTTTGGGGGTGATGCCGTTCTTGTTTGGGGTGTATTAGAAGTGTTTTGGGGTCTCCGTTGGGTTTTGTTTGGTTCTCGTTGGTCATCATGGTGGAAAAGGGTAAATTGTGGGTTTTGGAGAAGATCAGGTAGGTTTAGGGTGGTTTTGGGGTGGATCTATGGTTTTGGTGTATTTTCTTCCAGTTTTGGTGGTGATCCTTTTCTTGTTTGGGGTGTTTTTGACGTGTTTTGGGGTCTCCATTAGGTTTTGTTGGGTTCTTGTTTGTCATTATGTTAAATAGGTGTGGATTGTGGGTTTTGGAGAAGATCAGGTAGGTTTAGGGTGGTTTTGGGGTGGATCTATGGTTTTGGGGGATTTTCTTCCAGTTTTGGGGGTGATGCCTATATTTTTTGGGGTGTTTTTTACGTGTTTTGCGGTCTCCATTAGGTTTTGTTGTGTTCTTGTTTGTCATTATGTTAAATAGGTGTGGATTGTGGTTTTTGGAGAAGATCAGGTAGGTTTAGGGTGGTTTTGGGGTGGATCTATGGTTTTGGGGGATTTTCTTCCAGTTTTGGGGGTGATGCCGTTCTTGTTTGGGGTGTTTTTGACGTGTTTTGGGGTCTCTGTTGGGTTCTGTTGGGTTCTCGTTGGTCATCGTGTTGGAAAATTGTAAATTGTGGGTTTTGGAGAGCATCAGGTAGGTTTAGGGTGTCTTTGGGGTGGATCTATGGTTTTGGGGGTTTTCTTCCAGTTTTGGGGGTGATGCCATTCTTGTTTTTGGTATTTTTTAAGGTTTTTGTGGTCTCTGTTTGGTTTTGTTGGGTTCTCGTTGGTCATCGTGTTGTAAAAGTGTAAATTGTGGGTTTTGGAGAACTTCAGGTAGGTTTAGGGGGAGTTTTCGCGTGGATTCATGGTATTTGGGGTTTTCTTCTTTTTGGGGGAGTGATCCTCTCCTTTCTTCGGGTGATTTTGAAGTGTTTTGGGGTTTCCGTTGCGTTTCGTTGAATTCCTAATGTGTTTTATGGTGGTTTGGAGTGTGCTTTGGGATTAGGAGAACATCAGGTAGGTTTAGGGTGTCTTTGGGGTGGATCTATGGTATTTGGGGTTTTCTTCCATTTTTTGGCGTGATCCTGTTGTTTTTTGGGGTGTATTTGAAGTGTTTTGGGGTCTCCGTTGGGTTTTGTTTGGTTCTCGTTGGTCATCATGGTGGAAAAGGGTAAATTGTGGGTTTTGGAGAACATCAGGTAGGTTTAGGGTGGTTTTGGGGTGGATCTATGGTTTTGGTGTATTTTCTTCCAGTTTTGGTGGTGATCCTTTTCTTGTTTGGGGTGTTTTTGACGTGTTTTGGTGTCTCCATTAGGTTTTGTTGGGTTCTTGTTTGTCATTATGTTAAATAGGTGTGGATTGTGGGTTTTGGAGAAGATCAGGTAGGTTTAGGGTGGTTTTGGGGTGGATCTATGGTTTTGGGGGATTTTCTTCCAGTTTTGGGGGTGATGCCGTTCTTGTTTGGGGTGTTTATGACGTTTTTTGGGGTCTCCGTTGGGTTTTGTTGGGTTCTCGTTGGTTATCATGGTGGAAAAGGGTAAATTGTGGGTTTTGGGGAACATCAGGTAGGTTTAGGGTGGTTTTGGGGTGGATCTATGGTTTTGGCGTATTTTCTTCCAGTTTTGGGGGTGATGCCGATATTTTTTGGGGTGTTTTTGACGTGTTTTGGTGTCTCCATTAGGTTTTGTTGGGTTCTTGTTTGTCATTATGTTAAATAGGAGTGGATTGTGGGTTTTGGAGAACATCAGGTAGTTTTAGGGTGGTTTTCGGGTGGATCTATGGTTTTGGGGGATTTTCTTCCAGTTTTGGGGGTGATGCCGTTCTTGTTTGGGATGTTTTTGACGTTTTTTGGGGTCTCTGTTGGGTTCTGTTGGGTTCTCGTTGGTCATCGTGTTGGAAAAGGGTAAATTGTGGTTTTTGGAGAAGATCAGGTAGGTTTAGGGTGGTTTTGGGGTGGATCTATGGTTTTGGTGTATTTTCTTTCAGTTTTGGGGGTGATGCCGTTCTTGTTTGGGGTGTTTTTGACGTGTTTTGGTGTCTCCATTAGGTTTTGTTCGGTTCTTTTTTGTCATTATGTTAAATAGGAGTGGATTGTGGGTTTTGGAGAACATCAGGTAGTTTTAGGGTGGTTTTGGGGTGGATCTATGGTTTTGGGGGATTTTCTTCCAGTTTTGGTGGTGATGCCGTTCTTGTTTGGGGTGTTTTTGACGTTTTTTGGGGTCTCTGTTGGGTTCTGTTGGGTTATCGTTTGTCATCGTGTTGGAAAAGGGTAAATTGTGGTTTTTGGAGAAGATCAGGTAGGTTTAGGGTGTCTTTGGGGTGGATCTATGGTTTTGGGGGATTTTCTTCCAGTTTTGGTGGTGATGCCGTTCTTGTTTGGGGTGTATTAGAAGTGTTTTGTGGTCTCCGTTGGGTTTTGTTTGGTTCTCGTTGGTCATCATGGTGGAAAAGGGTAAATTGTGGGTTTTGGAGAAGATCAGGTAGGTTTAGGGTGTCTTTGGGGTGGATCTATGGTTTTGGGGGTTTTCTTCCAGTTTTGGGGGTGATGCCATTCTTGTTTTTGGTATTTTTTAAGGTTTTTGTGGTCTCTGTTTGGTTTTGTTGGGTTCTCGTTGGTCATCGTGTTGTAAAAGTGTAAATTGTGGGTTTGGAGAACTTCAGGTAGGTTTAGGGGGAGTTTTCGCGTGGATTCATGGTATTTGGGGTTTTCTTCTTTTTGGGGGAGTGATCCTCTCCTTTCTTCGGGTGAATTTTGAAGTGTTTTGGGGTTTCCGTTGCGTTTCGTTGATTCCTAATGTGTTTTATGGTGGTTTGGAGTGTGCTTTGGGATTAGGAGAACATCAGGTAGGTTTAGGGTGTCTTTGGGGTGGATCTATGGTATTGGGTTTTCTTCCATTTTTTGGCGTGATCCTGTTCTTTTTTTGGGGTGTATTTGAAGTGTTTTGCGGTCTCCGTTGGTTTTGTTTGGTTCTCGTTGGTCATCATGGTGGAAAAGGGTAAATTGTGGGTTTTGGAGAACATCAGGTAGGTTTAGGGTGGTTTTGGGGTGGATCTATGGTTTTGGGGGGATTTTCTTCCAGTTTTGGTGGTGATCCTTTTCTTGTTTGGGGTGTTTTTTACGTGTTTTGGTGTCTCCATTTTGTTTGTTGGGTTCTTGTTTGTCATTATGTTAAATAGGTGTGGATTGTGGGTTTTGGAGAAGATCAGGTAGGTTTAGGGTGGTTTTGGGGTGGATCTATGGTTTTGGGGGATTTTCTTCCAGTTTTGGGGGTGATGCCGTTCTTGTTTGGGGTGTTTATGACGTTTTTTGGGGTCTCCGTTGGGTTTTGTTGGTTCTCGTTGGTTATCATGGTGGAAAAGGGTAAATTGTGGGTTTTGGGGAACATCAGGTAGGTTTAGGGTGGTTTTGGGGTGGATCTATGGTTTTGGCGTATTTTCTTCCAGTTTTGGGGGTGATGCCGATATTTTTTGGGTGTTTTTGACGTGTTTTGCGGTCTCCATTAGGTTTTTGTTGGGTTCTGTTTGTCATTATGTTAAATAGGTGTGGATTGTGGGTTTTGGAGAACTTCAGTAGGTTTAGGGTGGTTTTGGGGTGGATCTATGGTTTTGGGGGATTTTCTTTCAGTTTTGGGGGTGATGCCGTTCTTGTTTGGGGTGTTTTTGACGTTCTTTGGGGTCTCCGTTGGGTTTTGTTTGGTTCTCGTTGGTTATCATGGTGGAAAAGGGTTAATTGTGGTTTTTGGAGAAGATCAGGTAGGTTTAGGGTGGTTTTGGGATGGATCTATGGTTTTGGTGTTTTTTCTTCCAGTTTTGGGGGTGATGCCGATATTTTTTGGGGTGTTTTTTACATGTTTTGTTGTCTCCATTAGGTTTTGTTGGGTTCTTGTTTGTCATTATGTTAAATAGGAGTGGATTGTGGGTTTTGGAGAACATCAGGTAGTTTTAGGGTGGTTTTGGGGTGGATCTATGGTTTTGGGGGATTTTCTTCCAGTTTTGGGGGTGATGCCGTTCTTGTTTGGGGTGTTTTTGACGTTTTTTGGGGTCTCTGTTGGGTTCTGTTGGGTTCTCGTTGGTCATCGTGTTGGAAAAGGGTAAATTGTGGGTTTTGGAGAAGATCAGGTAGGTTTAGGGTGTCTTTGGGGTGGATCTATGGTTTTGGGGGATTTTCTTCCAGTTTTGGTGGTGATGCCGTTCTTTTTTGAGGTGTATTAGAAGTGTTTTGGGGTCTCCGTTGGGTTTTGTTTGGTTCTCGTTGGTCATCATGGTGGAAAAGGGTAAATTGTGGGTTTTGGAGAACATCAGGTAGGTTTAGGGTGGTTTTGGGGTGGATCTATGGTTTTGGTGTATTTTCTTCCAGTTTTGGTGGTGATCCTTTTCTTGTTTGGGGTGTTTTTGACGTGTTTTGGGGTCTCCATTAGGTTTTGTTGGGTTCTTGTTTGTCATTATGTTAAATAAGTGTGGATTGTGGGTTTTGGAGAAGATCAGGTAGGTTTAGGGTGGTTTTGGGGTGGATCTATGGTTTTGGGGGATTTTCTTCCAGTTTTGGGGGTGATGCCTATATTTTTTGGGGTGTTTTTTACATGTTTTGCGGTGTCCATTAGGTTTTGTTGGGTTCTTGTTTGTCATTATGTTAAATAGGAGTGGATTGTGGGTTTTGGAGAGCATCAGGTAGGTTTAGGGTGGTTTTGGGGTGGATCTATGGTTTTGGGGGATTTTCTTCCAGTTTTGGTGGTGATGCCGTTCTTGTTTGGGATGTTTTTGACGTTTTTTGGGGTCTCTGTTGGGTTTTGTTGGGTTCTCGTTGGTCATCGTGTTGGAAAAGGGTAAATTGTGGGTTTTGGAGAACATCAGGTAGGTTTAGGGTGTCTTTGGGGTGGATCTATGGTTTTGGGGGATTTTCTTCCAGTTTTGGGGGTGATGCCGTTCTTGTTTGGGGTGTTTTTGACGTGTTTTGGTGTCTCCATTAGGTTTTGTTGGGTTCTTGTTTGTCATTATGTTAAATAGGTGTGGATTGTGGGTTTTGGAGAACTTCAGGTAGTTTTAGGGTGGTTTTGGGGTGGATCTATGGTTTTGGGGGATTTTCTTTCAGTTTTGGGGGTGATGCCGTTCTTGTTTGGGGTGTTTTTGACGTTCTTTGGGGTCTCCGTTGGGTTTTGTTGGGTTCTCGTTGGTTATCATGGTGGAAAAGGGTAAATTGTGGTTTTTGGTGAAGATCAGGTAGGTTTAGGGTGGTTTTGGGGTGGATCTATGGTTTTAGCGTTTTTTCTTCCAGTTTTGGGGGTGATGCCGATATTTTTTGGGGTGTTTTTTACGTGTTTTGGTTTCTCCATTAGGTTTTGTTGGGTTCTTGTTTGTCATTATGTTAAATAGGAGTGGATTGTGGGTTTTGGAGAACATCAGGTAGTTTTAGGGTGGTTTTGGGGTGGATCTATGGTTTTGGGGGATTTTCTTCCAGTTTTGGTGGTGATGCCGTTCTTGTTTGGGGTGTTTTTGACGTTTTTTGGGGTCTCTGTTGGGTTCTGTTGGGTTCTCGTTGGTCATCGTGTTGGAAAAGGGTAAATTGTGGTTTTTGGAGAAGATCAGGTAGGTTTAGGGTGTCTTTGGGGTGGATCTATGGTTTTGGGGGTTTTCTTCCAGTTTTGGGGGTGATGCCATTCTTGTTTGGGGTATTTTTTAAGGTTTTTGTGGTCTCTGTTTGGTTTTGTTGGGTTCTCGTTGGTCATCGTGTTGTAAAAATGTAAATTGTGGGTTTTGGAGAACTTCAGGTAGGTTTAGGGGGAGTTTTCGCGTGGATTCATGGTATTTGGGGTTTTCTTCTTTTTGGGGGAGTGATCCTCTCCTTTCTTCGGGTGATTTTGAAGTGTTTTGGGGTTTCCGTTGCGTTTCGTTGAATTCCTAATGTGTTTTATGGTGGTTTGGAGTGTGCTTTGGGATTAGGAGAACATCAGGTAGGTTTAGGGTGTCTTTGGGGTGGATCTATGGTATTTGGGGTTTTCTTCTATTTTTTGGCGTGATCCTGTTCTTTTTTGGGGTGTATTTGAAGTGTTTTGGGGTCTCCGTTGGGTTTTGTTTGGTTCTCGTTGGTCATCATGGTGGAAAAGGGTAAATTGTGGGTTTTGGAGAAGATCAGGTAGGTTTAGGGTGGTTTTGGGGTGGATCTATGGTTTTGGTGTATTTTCTTCCAGTTTTGGTGGTGATCCTTTTCTTGTTTGGTGTGTTTTTGACGTGTTTTGGTGTCTCCATTAGGTTTTGTTGGGTTCTTGTTTGTCATTATGTTAAATAGGTGTGGATTGTGGGTTTTGGAGAAGATCAGGTAGGTTTAGGGTGGTTTTGGGGTGGATCTATGGTTTTGGGGGATTTTCTTCCAGTTTTGGGGGTGATGCCGATATTTTTGGGGGTGTTTTTTACGTGTTTTGGGGTCTCCATTAGGTTTTGTTGGGTTCTTGTTGGTCATTATGTTAAATAGGATTGGATTGTGGGTTTTGGAGAACATCAGGTAGTTTTAGGGTGGTTTTGGGGTGGATCTATGGTTTTGGGGGATTTTCTTCCAGTTTTGGTGGTGATGCCGTTCTTGTTTGGGGTGTTTTTGACGTTTTTTGGGGTCTCTGTTGGGTTCTGTTGGGTTCTCGTTGGTCATCGTGTTGGAAAAGGGTAAATTGTGGTTTTTGGAGAAGATCAGGTAGGTTTAGGGTGGTTTTGGGGTGGATCTATGGTTTTGGGGGATTTTCTTCCAGTTTTGGTGGTGATGCCGTTCTTGTTTGGGGTGTTTTTGACGTTTTTTGGGGTCTCTGTTGGGTTCTGTTGTGTTCTCGTTGGTCATCGTGTTGGAAAAGGGTAAATTGTGGTTTTTGGAGAACATCAGGTAGGTTTAGGGTGTCTTTGGGGTGGATCTATGGTTTTGGGGGATTTTCTTCCAGTTTTGGGGGTGATGCCGTTCTTGTTTGGGGTGTTTTTGACGTTTTTTGGGGTCTCTGTTGGGTTCTGTTGGGTTCTCGTTGGTCATCGTGTTGTAAAAGTGTAAATTGTGGGTTTTGGAGAACATCAGGTAGTTTTAGGGTGGTTTTGGGGTGGATCTATGGTTTTGGGGGTTTTCTTCCAGTTTTGGGGGTGATGCCATTCTTGTTTGGGGTATTTTTTAAGGTTTTTGTGGTCTCTGTTTGGTTTTGTTGTGTTCTCGTTGGTTATTATGGTGGAAAAGGGTAAATTGTGGGTTTTGGAGAACATCAGGTAGGTTTAGGGTGGTTTTGGGGTGGATCTATGGTTTTGGGGGATTTTCTTCCAGTTTTGGGGCTGATTCCGATATTTTTGGGGGTGTTTTTTACGTGTTTTGGGGTCTCCATTAGGTTTTGTTGGGTTCTTGTTTGTCATTATGTTAAATAGGAGTGGATTGTGGGTTTTGGAGAACATCAGGTAGTTTTAGGGTGGTTTTGGGGTGGATCTATGGTTTTGGGGGATTTTCTTCCAGTTTTGGTGGTGATGCCGTTCTTGTTTGGGATGTTTTTGACGTTTTTTGGGGTCTCTGTTGGGTTCTGTTGGGTTCTCGTTGGTCATCGTGTTGGAAAAGTGTAAATTGTGGGTTTTGGAGAACATCAGGTAGGTTTAGGGTGTCTTTGGGGTGGATCTATGGTTTTGGGGGATTTTCTTCCAGTTTTGGGGATGATGCCGATATTTTTTGGGGTGTTTCTGACGTTTTTTGGGGTCTCCGTTGGGTTTTGTTGGGTTCTCGTTGGTTATCATGGTGGAAAAGGGTAAATTGTGGGTTTTGGAGAAGATCAGGTAGGTTTAGGGTGGTTTTGGGGTGGATCTATGGTTTTGGCGTATTTTCTTCCATATTTGGGGGTGATGCCGATATTTTTTGGGGTGTTTTTTACGTGTTTTGGGGTCTCCATTAGGTTTTGTTGGGTTCTTGTTTGTCATTATGTTAAATAGGAGTGGATTGTGGGTTTTGGAGAACATCAGGTAGTTTTAGGGTGGTTTTGGGGTGGATCTATGGTTTTGGGGGATTTTCTTCCAGTTTTGGGGGTGATGCCGTTCTTGTTTGGGGTGTTTTTGACGTTTTTTGGGGTCTCTGTTGGGTTCTGTTGGGTTCTCGTTGGTCATCGTGTTGGAAAAGTGTAAATTGTGGTTTTTGGAGAAGATCAGGTAGGTTTAGGGTGTCTTTGAGGTGGATCTATGGTTTTGGGGGATTTTCTTCCAGTTTTGGTGGTGATGCCGTTCTTGTTTGGGGTGTTTTTGACGTGTTTTGGTGTCTCCATTAGGTTTTGTTGGGTTCTTGTTTGTCATTATGTTAAATAGGTGTGGATTGTGGGTTTTGGAGAAGATCAGGTAGGTTTAGGGTGGTTTTGGGGTGGATCTATGGTTTTGGGGGATTTTCTTTCAGTTTTGGGGGTGATGCCGTTCTTGTTTGGGGTGTTTTTGACGTTCTTTGGGGTCTCCGTTGGGTTTTGTTGGGTTCTCGTTGGTTATCATGGTGGAAAAGCGTAAATTGTGGGTTTTGGAGAAGATCAGGTAGGTTTAGGGTGGTTTTGGGGTGGATCTATGGTTTTGGGGGATTTTCTTCCAGTTTTGGGGGTGATGCCGATATTTTTGGGGGAGTTTTTTACGTGTTTTGGGGTCTCCATTAGGTTTTGTTGGGTTCTTGTTTGTCATTATGTTAAATAGGTGTGGATTGTGGGTTTTGGAGAACATCAGGTAGTTTTAGGGTGGTTTTGGGGTGGATCTATGGTTTTGGGGGATTTTCTTCCAGTTTTGGTGGTGATGCCGTTCTTGTTTGGGGTGTTTTTGACGTTTTTTGGGGTCTCCGTTGGGTTTTGTTGGGTTCTCGTTGGTCATCGTGTTGGAAAAGGGTAAATTGTGGTTTTTGGAGAAGATCAGGTAGGTTTAGGGTGTCTTTGGGGTGGATCTATGGTTTTGGGGGTTTTCTTTCAGTTTTGGGGGTGATGCCATTCTTGTTTGGGGTATTTATTAAGGTTTTTGTGGTCTCTGTTTGGTTTTGTTGGGTTCTCGTTGGTTATCATGGTGGAAAAGGGTAAATTGTGGGTTTTGGAGAAGATCAGGTAGGTTTAGGGTGGTTTTGGGGTGGATCTATGGTTTTGGCGTATTTTCTTCCAGTTTTGGGGGTGATGCCGATATTTTTGGGGGTGTTTTTTACGTGTTTTGGGGTCTCCATTAGGTTTTGTTGGGTTCTTGTTTGTCATTATGTTAAATAGGAGTGGATTGTGGGTTTTGGAGAACATCAGGTAGTTTTAGGGTGGTTTTGGGGTGGATCTATGGTTTTGGGGGATTTTCTTCCAGTTTTGGTGGTGATGCCGTTCTTGTTTGGGATGTTTTTGACGTTTTTTGGGGTCTCTGTTGGGTTCTGTTGGGTTCTCGTTGGTCATCGTGTTGGAAAATTGTAAATTGTGGGTTTTGGAGAACATCAGGTAGGTTTAGGGTGTCTTTGGGGTGGATCTATGGTTTTGGGGGATTTTCTTCCAGTTTTGGGGATGATGCCGATATTTTTTGGGGTGTTTCTGACGTTTTTTGGGGTCTCCGTTGGGTTTTGTTGGGTTCTCGTTGGTTATCATGGTGGAAAAGGGTAAATTGTGGGTTTTGGAGAAGATCAGGTAGGTTTAGGGTGGTTTTGGGGTGGATCTATGGTTTTGGCGTATTTTCTTCCAGTTTTGGGGGTGATGCCGATATTTTTTGGGGTGTTTTTTACGTGTTTTGGTGTCTCCATTAGGTTTTGTTGGGTTCTTGTTTGTCATTATGTTAAATAGGTGTGGATTGTGGTTTTTGGAGAAGATCAGGTAGGTTTAGGGTGGTTTTGGGGTGGATCTATGGTTTTGGGGGATTTTCTTCCAGTTTTGGGGGTGAAGCCGTTCTTGTTTGGGGTGTTTTTGACGTTTTTTGGGGTCTCTGTTGGGTTCTGTTGGGTTCTCGTTGGTCATCGTGTTGGAAAAGTGTAAATTGTGGTTTTTGGAGAAGATCAGGTAGGTTTAGGGTGTCTTTGGGGTGGATCTATGGTTTTGGGGGATTTTCTTCCAGTTTTGGTGGTGATGCCGTTCTTGTTTGGGGTGTTTTTGACGTGTTTTGGGGTCTCCATTAGGTTTTGTTGGGTTCTTGTTTGTCATTGTGTTAAATAGGTGTGGACTGTGGGTTTTGGAGAACATCAGGTAGGTTTAGGGTGGTTTTGGGGTGGATCTATGGTTTTGGGGGATTTTCTTTCAGTTTTGGGGGTGATGCCGTTCTTGTTTGGTGTGTTTTTGACGTTCTTTGGGGTCTCCGTTGGGTTTTGTTGGGTCTCGTTGGTCATCGTGTTGGAAAAGGGTAAATTGTGGGTTTTGGAGAAGATCAGGTAGGTTTAGGGTGGTTTTGGGGTGGATCTATGGTTTTGGCGGATTTTCTTCCAGTTTTGGGGGTGATGCCGTTCTTGTTTGGGGTGTTTTTGACGTTTTTTGGGGTCTCTGTTTGGTTCTGTTGGGTTCTCGTTGGTCATCGTGTTGGAAAAGGGTAAATTGTGGGTTTTGGAGAAGATCAGGTAGGTTTAGGGTGTTTTTGGGGTGGATCTATGGTTTTGGGGGATTTTCTTCCAGTTTTGTTGGTGATGCCGTTCTTGTTTGGGGTGTTTTTGACGTTTTTTGGGGTCTCTGTTGGGTTCTGTTGGGTTCTCGTTGGTCATCGTGTTGGAAAAGGGTAAATTGTGGTTTTTGGAGAAGATCAGGTAGGTTTAGGGTGTCTTTGGGGTGGATCTATGGTTTTGGGGGTTTTCTTCCAGTTTTGGGGGTGATGCCATTCTTGTTTGTGGTATTTTTTAAGGTTTTTGTGGTCTCTGTTTGGTTTTGTTGGGTTCTCGTTGGTCATCGTGTTGTAAAAGTGTAAATTGTGGGTTTTGGAGAACTTCAGGTAGGTTTAGGGGGAGTTTTCGCGTGGATTCATGGTATTTGGGGTTTTCTTCTTTTTGGGGGAGTGATCCTCTCCTTTCTTCGGGTGATTTTGAAGTGTTTTGGGGTTTCCGTTGCGTTTCGTTGAATTCCTAATGTGTTTTATGGTGGTTGGGAGTGTGCTTTGGGATTAGGAGAACATCAGGTAGGTTTAGGGTGTCTTTGGGGTGGATCTATGGTATTTGGGGTTTTCTTCTATTTTTTGGCGTGATCCTGTTCTTTTTTGGGGTGTATTTGAAGTGTTTTGGGGTCTCCGTTGGGTTTTGTTTGGTTCTCGTTGGTCATCATGGTGGAAAAGGGTAAATTGTGGGTTTTGGAGAAGATCAGGTAGGTTTAGGGTGGTTTTGGGGTGGATCTATGGTTTTGGTGTATTTTCTTCCAGTTTTGGTGGTGATCCTTTTCTTGTTTGGTGTGTTTTTGACGTGTTTTGGTGTCTCCATTAGGTTTTGTTGGGTTCTTGTTTGTCATTATGTTAAATAGGTGTGGATTGTGGGTTTTGGAGAAGATCAGGTAGGTTTAGGGTGGTTTTGGGGTGGATCTATGGTTTTGGGGGATTTTCTTCCAGTTTTGGGGGTGATGCCGATATTTTTGGGGGTGTTTTTTACGTGTTTTGGGGTCTCCATTAGGTTTTGTTGTGTTCTTGTTGGTCATTATGTTAAATAGGATTGGATTGTGGGTTTTGGAGAACATCAGGTAGTTTTAGGGTGGTTTTGGGGTGGATCTATGGTTTTGGGGGATTTTCTTCCAGTTTTGGTGGTGATGCCGTTCTTGTTTGGGGTGTTTTTGACGTTTTTTTGGGGTCTCTGTTGGGTTCTGTTGGGTTCTCGTTGGTCATCGTGTTGGAAAAGGGTAAATTGTGGTTTTTGGAGAAGATCAGGTAGGTTTAGGGTGTCTTTGGGGTGGATCTATGGTTTTGGGGGTTTTCTTCCAGTTTTGGGGGTGATGCCATTCTTGTTTGTGGTATTTTTTAAGGTTTTTGTGGTCTCTGTTTGGTTTTGTTGGGTTCTCGTTGGTCATCGTGTTGTAAAAGTGTAAATTGTGGGTTTTGGAGAACTTCAGGTAGGTTTAGGGGGAGTTTTCGCGTGGATTCATGGTATTTGGGGTTTTCTTCTTTTTGGGGGAGTGATCCTCTCCTTTCTTCGGGTGATTTTGAAGTGTTTTGGGGTTTCCGTTGCGTTTCGTTGAATTCCTAATGTGTTTTATGGTGGTTGGGAGTGTGCTTTGGGATTAGGAGAACATCAGGTAGGTTTAGGGTGTCTTTGGGGTGGATCTATGGTATTTGGGGTTTTCTTCTATTTTTTGGCGTGATCCTGTTCTTTTTTGGGGTGTATTTGAAGTGTTTTGGGGTCTCCGTTGGGTTTTGTTTGGTTCTCGTTGGTCATCATGGTGGAAAAGGGTAAATTGTGGGTTTTGGAGAAGATCAGGTAGGTTTAGGGTGGTTTTGGGGTGGATCTATGGTTTTGGTGTATTTTCTTCCAGTTTTGGTGGTGATCCTTTTTTTGTTTGGTGTGTTTTTGACGTGTTTTGGTGTCTCCATTAGGTTTTGTTGGGTTCTTGTTTGTCATTATGTTAAATAGGTGTGGATTGTGGGTTTTGGAGAAGATCAGGTAGGTTTAGGGTGGTTTTGGGGTGGATCTATGGTTTTGGGGGATTTTCTTCCAGTTTTGGGGGTGATGCCGATATTTTTGGGGGTGTTTTTTACGTGTTTTGGGGTCTCCATTAGGTTTTGTTGTGTTCTTGTTGGTCATTATGTTAAATAGGATTGGATTGTGGGTTTTGGAGAACATCAGGTAGTTTTAGGGTGGTTTTGGGGTGGATCTATGGTTTTGGGGGATTTTCTTCCAGTTTTGGTGGTGATGCCGTTCTTGTTTGGGGTGTTTTTGACGTTTTTTTGGGGTCTCTGTTGGGTTCTGTTGGGTTCTCGTTGGTCATCGTGTTGGAAAAGGGTAAATTGTGGTTTTTGGAGAAGATCAGGTAGGTTTAGGGTGGTTTTGGGGTGGATCTATGGTTTTGGGGGATTTTCTTCCAGTTTTGGGGGTGATGCCGTTCTTGTTTGGGGTGTTTTTGACGTTTTTTGGGGTCTCTGTTGGGTTCTGTTGGGTTCTCGTTGGTCATCGTGTTGGAAAAGGGTAAATTGTGGTTTTTGGAGAACATCAGGTAGGTTTAGGGTGTCTTTGGGGTGGATCTATGGTTTTGGGGGATTTTCTTCCAGTTTTGGTGGTGATGCCGTTCTTGTTTGGGGTGTTTTTGACGTTTTTTGGGGTCTCTGTTGGGTTCTGTTGGGTTCTCGTTGGTCATCGTGTTGTAAAAGTGTAAATTGTGGGTTTTGGAGAACATCAGGTAGTTTTAGGGTGGTTTTGGGGTGGATCTATGGTTTTGGGGGTTTTCTTCCAGTTTTGGGGGTGATGCCATTCTTGTTTGGGGTATTTTTTAAGGTTTTTGTGGTCTCTGTTTGGTTTTGTTGGGTTCTCGTTGGTTATCATGGTGGAAAAGGGTAAATTGTGGGTTTTGGAGAACATCAGGTAGGTTTAGGGTGGTTTTGGGGTGGATCTATGGTTTTGGCGTATTTTCTTCCAGTTTTGGGGGTGATGCCGATATTTTTTGGGGTGTTTTTTACGTGTTTTGGGGTCTCCATTAGGTTTTGTTGGGTTCTTGTTTGTCATTATGTTAAATAGGAGTGGATTGTGGGTTTTGGAGAACATCAGGTAGTTTTAGGGTGGTTTTGGGGTGGATCTATGGTTTTGGGGGATTTTCTTCCAGTTTTGGTGGTGATGCCGTTCTTGTTTGGGGTGTTTTTGACGTTTTTTGGGGTCTCTGTTGGGTTCTGTTGGGTTCTCGTTGGTCATCGTGTTGGAAAAGTGTAAATTGTGGGTTTTGGAGAACATCAGGTAGGTTTAGGGTGTCTTTGGGGTGGATTTTTTTTTTTGGGGGATTTTCTTCCAGTTTTGGGGGTGATGCCGATATTTTTTGGGGTGTTTCTGACGTTTTTTGGGGTCTCCGTTGGGTTTTGTTGGGTCTCGTTGGTTATCATGGTGGAAAAGGGTAAATTGTGGGTTTTGGAGAAGATCAGGTAGGTTTAGGGTGGTTTTGGGGTGGTCTATGGTTTTGGGGGATTTTCTTCCAGTTTTGGGGGTGATGCCGATATTTTTTGGGGTGTTTTTTACGTGTTTTGGGGTCTCCATTAGGTTTTGTTGGGTTCTTGTTTGTCATTATGTTAAATAGGTGTGGATTGTTGGTTTTGGAGAACATCAGGTAGGTTTAGGGTGGTTTTGGGGTGGATCTATGGTTTTGGGGGATTTTCTTCCAGTTTTGGTTGTGATGCCGTTCTTGTTTGGGGTGTTTTTGACGTGTTTTGGTGTCTCCATGAGGTTTTGTTGGGTTCTCGTTGGTCATTATGTTAAATAGGTGTGGATTGTGGGTTTTGGAGAACATCAGGTAGGTTTAGGGTGGTTTTGGGGTGGATCTATGGTTTTGGGGGATTTTCTTCCAGTTTTGGGGGTGATGCCGTTCTTGTTTGGGGTGTTTTTGACGTTTTTTGGGGTCTCCTTTGGGTTTTGTTGGGTTCTCGTTGGTTATCATGGTGGAAAAGGGTAAATTGTGGGTTTTGGAGAACTTCAGGTAGGTTTAGGGTGGTTTTGGGGTGGATCTATGGTTTTGGGGGATTTTCTTCCAGTTTTGGTGGTGATGCCGTTCTTGTTTGGGATGTTTTTGACGTTTTTTGGGGTCTCTGTTGGGTTCTGTTGGGTTCTCGTTGGTCATCGTGTTGGAAAAGGGTAAATTGTGGTTTTTGGAGAACATCAGGTAGGTTTAGGGTGTCTTTGGGGTGGATCTATGGTTTTGGGGGATTTTCTTTCAGTTTTGGGGGTGATGCCGTTCTTGTTTGGGGTGTTTTTGACGTGTTTTGGTGTCTCCATGAGGTTTTGTTGGGTTCTTGTTTGTCATTGTGTTAAATAGGTGTGGATTGTGGGTTTTGGAGAACATCAGGTAGGTTTAGGGTGGTTTTGGGGTGGATCTATGGTTTTGGGGGATTCTCTTTCAGTTTTGGGGGTGATGCCGTTCTTGTTTGGGGTGTTTTTGACGTTCTTTGGGGTCTCCGTTGGGTTTTGTTGGGTTCTCGTTGGTCATCGTGTTGGAAAAGGGTAAATTGTGGTTTTTGGAGAAGATCAGGTAGGTTTAGGGTGTCTTTGGGGTGGATCTATGGTTTTGGGGGTTTTCTTTCAGTTTTGGGGGTGATGCCATTCTTGTTTGGGGTATTTATTAAGGTTTTTGTGGTCTCTGTTTGGTTTTGTTGGGTTCTCGTTGGTTATCATGGTGGAAAAGCGTAAATTGTGGGTTTTGGAGAAGATCAGGTAGGTTTAGGGTGGTTTTGGGGTGGATCTATGGTTTTGGCGTATTTTCTTCCAGTTTTGGGGCTGATTCCGATATTTTTGGGGGTGTTTTTTACGTGTTTTGGGGTCTCCATTAGGTTTTGTTGGGTTCTTGTTTGTCATTATGTTAAATAGGAGTGGATTGTGGGTTTTGGAGAACATCAGGTAGGTTTAGGGTGGTTTTGGGGTGGATCTATGGTTTTGGGGGATTTTCTTCCAGTTTTGGTGGTGATGCCGTTCTTGTTTGGGATGTTTTTGACGTTTTTTGGGGTCTCTGTTGGGTTCTGTTGGGTTCTCGTTGGTCATCGTGTTGGAAAAGTGTAAATTGTGGGTTTTGGAGAACATCAGGTAGGTTTAGGGTGTCCTTGGGGTGGATCTATGGTTTTGGGGGATTTTCTTCCAGTTTTGGGGATGATGCCGATATTTTTTGGGGTGTTTCTGACGTTTTTTGGGGTCTCCGTTGGGTTTTGTTGGGTTCTCGTTGGTTATCATGGTGGAAAAGGGTAAATTGTGGGTTTTGGAGAGCATCAGGTAGGTTTAGGGTGGTTTTGGGGTGGATCTATGGTTTTGGCGTATTTTCTTCCAGTTTTGGGGGTGATGCCGATATTTTTTGGGGTGTTTTTTACGTGTTTTGGGGTCTCCATTAGGTTTTGTTGGGTTCTTGTTTGTCATTATGTTAAATAGGAGTGGATTGTGGGTTTTGGAGAACATCAGGTAGTTTTAGGGTGGTTTTGGGGTGGATCTATGGTTTTGGGGGATTTTCTTCCAGTTTTGGGGGTGATGCCGTTCTTGTTTGGGGTGTTTTTGACGTTTTTTGGGGTCTCTGTTGGGTTCTGTTGGGTTCTCGTTGGTCATCGTGTTGGAAAAGGGTAAATTGTGGTTTTTGGAGAACATCAGGTAGGTTTAGGGTGGTTTTGGGGTGGATCTATGGTTTTGGGGGATTTTCTTCCAGTTTTGGTGGTGATGCCGATATATTTGGGGGTGTTTTTTACGTGTTTTGGTGTCTCCATTAGGTTTTGTTGGGTTCTTGTTTGTCATTATGTTAAATAGGTGTGGATTGTGGGTTTTGGAGAAGATCAGGTAGGTTTAGGGTGGTTTTGGGGTGGATCTATGGTTTTGGGGGATTTTCTTCCAGTTTTGGTGGTGATGCCGTTCTTGTTTGGGGTGTTTTTGACGTTTTTTGGGGTCTCCGTTGGGTTTTGTTGGGTTCTCGTTGGTCATCGTGTTGGAAAAGGGTAAATTGTGGTTTTTGGAGAAGATCAGGTAGGTTTAGGGTGTCTTTGGGGTGGATCTATGGTTTTGGGGGTTTTCTTTCAGTTTTGGGGGTGATGCCATTCTTGTTTGGGGTATTTATTAAGGTTTTTGTGGTCTCTGTTTGGTTTTGTTGGGTTCTCGTTGGTTATCATGGTGGAAAAGGGTAAATTGTGGGTTTTGGAGAAGATCAGGTAGGTTTAGGGTGGTTTTGGGGTGGATCTATGGTTTTGGCGTATTTTCTTCCAGTTTTGGGGCTGATTCCGATATTTTTGGGGGTGTTTTTTACGTGTTTTGGGGTCTCCATTAGGTTTTGTTGGGTTCTTGTTTGTCATTATGTTAAATAGGAGTGGATTGTGGGTTTTGGAGAACATCAGGTAGGTTTAGGGTGGTTTTGGGGTGGATCTATGGTTTTGGGGGATTTTCTTCCAGTTTTGGGGGTGATGCCGTTCTTGTTTGGGATGTTTTTGACGTTTTTTGGGGTCTCTGTTGGGTTCTGTTGGGTTCTCGTTGGTCATCGTGTTGGAAAATTGTAAATTGTGGGTTTTGGAGAACATCAGGTAGGTTTAGGGTGTCTTTGGGGTGGATCTATGGTTTTGGGGGATTTTCTTCCAGTTTTGGTGGTGATGCCGTTCTTGTTTGGGGTGTTTTTGACGTTTTTTGGGGTCTCCGTTGGGTTTTGTTGGGTTCTCGTTGGTTATCATGGTGGAAAAGGGTAAATTGTGGGTTTTGGAGAAGATCAGGTAGGTTTAGGGTGGTTTTGGGGTGGATCTATGGTTTTGGCGTATTTTCTTCCAGTTTTGGGGTGATGCCGATATTTTTTGGGGTGTTTTTGACGTGTTTTGGGGTCTCCATTAGGTTTTGTTGGGTTCTTGTTTGTCATTATGTTAAATAGGTGTGGATTGTTGGTTTTGGAGAACATCAGGTAGGTTTAGGGTGGTTTTGGGGTGGATCTATGGTTTTGGGGGATTTTCTTCCAGTTTTGGGGGTGATGCCGTTCTTGTTTGGGGTGTTTTTGACGTTTTTTGGGGTCTCTGTTGGGTTCTGTTGGGTTCTCGTTGGTCATCGTGTTGGAAAAGTGTAAATTGTGGTTTTTGGAGAAGATCAGGTAGGTTTAGGGTGTCTTTGGGGTGGATCTATGGTTTTGGGGGATTTTCTTCCAGTTTTGGTGGTGATGCCGTTCTTGTTTGGGGTGTTTTTGACGTGTTTTGGTGTCTCCATTAGGTTTTGTTGGGTTCTTGTTTGTCATTATGTTAAATAGGTGTGGATTGTGGGTTTTGGAGAACATCAGGTAGGTTTAGGGTGGTTTTGGGGTGGATCTATGGTTTTGGGGGATTTTCTTTCAGTTTTGGTGGTGATGCCGTTCTTGTTTGGGGTGTTTTTGACGTTCTTTGGGGTCTCCGTTGGGTTTTGTTGGGTTCTCGTTGGTTATCATGGTGGAAAAGGGTAAATTGTGGGTTTTGGAGAAGATCAGGTAGGTTTAGGGTGGTTTTGGGGTGGATCTATGGTTTTGGGGGATTTTCTTCCAGTTTTGGGGGTGATGCCGATATTTTTGGGGGTGTTTTTTACGTGTTTTGGGGTCTCCATTAGGTTTTGTTGGGTTCTTGTTTGTCATTATGTTAAATAGGAGTGGATTGTGGGTTTTGGAGAACATCAGGTAGTTTTAGGGTGGTTTTGGGGTGGATCTATGGTTTTGGGGGATTTTCTTCCAGTTTTGGTGGTGATGCCGTTCTTGTTTGGGGTGTTTTTGACGTTTTTTGGGGTCTCTGTTGGGTTCTGTTGGGTTCTCGTTGGTCATCGTGTTGGAAAAGGGTAAATTGTGGTTTTTGGAGAACATCAGGTAGGTTTAGGGTGTCTTTGGGGTGGATCTATGGTTTTGGGGGATTTTCTTCCAGTTTTGGTGGTGATGCCGTTCTTGTTTGGGGTGTTTTTGACGTGTTTTGGTGTCTCCATTAGGTTTTGTTGGGTTCTTGTTTGTCATTATGTTAAATAGGTGTGGATTGTGGGTTTTGGAGAACATCAGGTAGGTTTAGGGTGGTTTTGGGGTGGATCTATGGTTTTGGGGGATTTTCTTTCAGTTTTGGTGGTGATGCCGTTCTTGTTTGGGGTGTTTTTGACGTTCTTTGGGGTCTCCGTTGGGTTTTGTTGGGTTCTCGTTGGTTATCATGGTGGAAAAGGGTAAATTGTGGGTTTTGGAGAAGATCAGGTAGGTTTAGGGTGGTTTTGGGGTGGATCTATGGTTTTGGGGGATTTTCTTCCAGTTTTGGGGGTGATGCCGATATTTTTGGGGGTGTTTTTTACGTGTTTTGGGGTCTCCATTAGGTTTTGTTGGGTTCTTGTTTGTCATTATGTTAAATAGGAGTGGATTGTGGGTTTTGGAGAACATCAGGTAGTTTTAGGGTGGTTTTGGGGTGGATCTATGGTTTTGGGGGATTTTCTTCCAGTTTTGGTGGTGATGCCGTTCTTGTTTGGGGTGTTTTTGACGTTTTTTGGGGTCTCTGTTGGGTTCTGTTGGGTTCTCGTTGGTCATCGTGTTGGAAAAGGGTAAATTGTGGTTTTTGGAGAACATCAGGTAGGTTTAGGGTGTCTTTGGGGTGGATCTATGGTTTTGGGGGTTTTCTTCCAGTTTTGGGGGTGATGCCATTCTTGTTTGGGGTATTTTTTAAGGTTTTTGTGGTTTCTGTTTGGTTTTGTTGGGTTCTCATTGGTCATCGTGTTGTAAAAGTGTAAATTGTGGGGTTTTGGAGAACTTCAGGTAGGTTTAGGGGGAGTTTTCGCGTGGATTCATGGTATTTGGGGTTTTCTTCTTTTTGGGGGAGTGATCCTCTCCTTTCTTCGGGTGATTTTGAAGTGTTTTGGGGTTTCCGTTGCGTTTCGTTGAATTCCTAATGTGTTTTATGGTGGTTGGAGTGTGCTTTGGGATTAGGAGAACATCAGGTAGGTTTAGGGTGTCTTTGGGGTGGATCTATGGTATTTGGGGTTTTCTTCTATTTTTTGGCGTGATCCTGTTCTTTTTTGGGGTGTATTTGAAGTGTTTTGGGGTCTCCGTTGGGTTTTGTTTGGTTCTCGTTGGTCATCATGGTGGAAAAGGGTAAATTGTGGGTTTTGGAGAAGATCAGGTAGGTTTAGGGTGGTTTTGGGGTGGATCTATGGTTTTGGTGTATTTTCTTTCAGTTTTGGGGGTGATGCCGTTCTTGTTTGGGGTGTTTTTGACGTGTTTTGGTGTCTCCATTAGGTTTTGTTGGGTTCTTGTTTGTCATTATGTTAAATAGGTGTGGATTGTGGGTTTTGGAGAACATCAGGTATTTTTAGGGTGTCTTTGGGGTGGATCTATGGTTTTGGGGGATTTTCTTCCAGTTTTGGGGGTGATGCCGTTCTTGTTTGGGGTGTTTTTGACGTTTTTTTGGGGTCTCTGTTGGGTTCTGTTGGGTTCTCGTTGGTCATCGTGTTGGAAAAGGGTAAATTGTGGTTTTTGGAGAAGATCAGGTAGGTTTAGGGTGGTTTTGGGGTGGATCTATGGTTTTGGGGGATTTTCTTCCAGTTTTGGTGGTGATGCCATTCTTGTTTGGGGTATTTTTTAAGGTTTTTGGGGTCTCTGTTTGGTTTTGTTGGGTTCTCGTTGGTCATCATGGTGGAAAAGTGTAAATTGTGGGTTTTGGAGAACATCAGGTAGGTTTAGGGTGGTTTTGGGGTGGATCTATGGTATTCAGTTTTTTTTTTTTTTTTTTTGGGGGGGGGCATGATCCTGGACTTTTTGTGTTTTTTTTTGACGTGTTTTGGGGTCTCCGTTGGGTTTCATTGGGTTTTCCATGGTCATCGTGTTGTAAAAGGGTAAATTGTGGGTTTTGGAGAACTTCAGGTAGGTTTAGGGGGAGTTTTCGCGTGGATTCATGGTATTTGGGGTTTTCTTCTTTTTGGGGGAGTGATCCTCTCCTTTCTTCGGGTGATTTTGAAGTGTTTTGGGGTTTCCGTTGCGTTTCGTTGAGTTCCTAATGTGTTTTATGGTGGTTGGGAGTGTGCTTTGGGATTAGGAGAACATCAGGTAGGTTTAGGGTGTCTTTGGGGTGGATCTATGGTATTTGGGGTTTTCTTCTATTTTTTGTCGTGATCCTTTTCTCTTTTTTTGGGTGTATTTGAAGTGTTTTGGGGTCTCCGTTGGGTTTTGTTTGGTTCTCGTTGGTTATCATGGTGGAAAAGGGTAAATTGTGGGTTTGGAGAACATCAGGTAGGTTTAGGGTGGTTTTGGGGTGGATCTATGGTTTTGGTTTGTTTTCTTCCAGTTTTGGTGGTGATCCTTTTCTTGTTTGGGGTGTTTTTGACGTGTTTTGGTGTCTCCATTAGGTTTTGTTGGGTTCTTGTTTGTCATTATGTTAAATAGGTGTGGATTGTGGGTTTTGGAGAACATCAGGTAGGTTTAGGGTGGTTTTGGGGTGGATCTATGGTTTTGGCGGATTTTCTTCCAGTTTTGGGGGTGATGCCGTTCTTGTTTGGGGTGTTTTTGACGTTTTTTGTGGTCTCTGTTGGGTTCTGTTGGGTTCTCGTTGGTCATCGTGTTGGAAAAGGGTAAATTGTGGTTTTTGGAGAACATCAGGTAGGTTTAGGGTGTCTTTGGGGTGGATCTATGGTTTTGGGGGTTTTCTTCCAGTTTTGGGGGTGATGCCATTCTTGTTTGTGGTATTTTTTAAGGTTTTTGTGGTCTCTGTTTGGTTTTGTTGGGTTCTCGTTGGTCATCGTGTTGTAAAAGTGTAAATTGTGGGTTTTGGAGAACTTTCAGGTAGGTTTAGGGGGAGTTTTCGCGTGGATTCATGGTATTTGGGGTTTTCTTCTTTTTGGGGGAGTGATCCTCTCCTTTCTTCGGGTGATTTTGAAGTGTTTTGGGGTTTCCGTTGCGTTTTGTTGAATTCCTAATGTGTTTTATGGTGGTTGGGAGTGTGCTTTGGGATTAGGAGAACATCAGGTAGGTTTAGGGTGTCTTTGGGGTGGATCTATGGTATTTGGGGTTTTCTTCTATTTTTTGGCGTGATCCTGTTCTTTTTTGGGGTGTATTTGAAGTGTTTTGGGGTCTCCGTTGGGTTTTGTTTGGTTCTCGTTGGTCATCATGGTGGAAAAGGGTAAATTGTGGGTTTTGGAGAAGATCAGGTAGGTTTAGGGTGGTTTTGGGGTGGATCTATGGTTTTGGTGTATTTTCTTCCAGTTTTGGTGGTGATCCTTTTCTTGTTTGGTGTGTTTTTGACGTGTTTTGGTGTCTCCATTAGGTTTTGTTGGGTTCTTGTTTGTCATTATGTTAAATAGGTGTGGATTGTGGGTTTTGGAGAAGATCAGGTAGGTTTAGGGTGGTTTTGGGGTGGATCTATGGTTTTGGGGGATTTTCTTCCAGTTTTGGGGGTGATGCCGATATTTTTTGGGGTGTTTTTTACGTGTTTTGGGGTCTCCATTAGGTTTTGTTGTGTTCTTGTTGGTCATTATGTTAAATAGGATTGGATTGTGGGTTTTGGAGAACATCAGGTAGTTTTAGGGTGGTTTTGGGGTGGATCTATGGTTTTGGGGGATTTTCTTCCAGTTTTGGTGGTGATGCCGTTCTTGTTTGGGGTATTTTTGACGTTTTTTTGGGGTCTCTGTTGGGTTCTGTTGGGTTCTCGTTGGTCATCGTGTTGTAAAAGTGTAAATTGTGGTTTTTGGAGAAGATCAGGTAGGTTTAGGGTGGTTTTGGGGTGGATCTATGGTTTTGGGGGATTTTCTTCCAGTTTTGGGGGTGATGCCGTTCTTGTTTGGGGTGTTTTTGACGTTTTTTGGGGTCTCTGTTGGGTTCTGTTGGGTTCTCGTTGGTCATCGTGTTGGAAAAGGGTAAATTGTGGTTTTTGGAGAACATCAGGTAGGTTTAGGGTGTCTTTGGGGTGGATCTATGGTTTTGGGGGATTTTCTTCCAGTTTTGGGGGTGATGCCGTTCTTGTTTGGGGTGTTTTTGACGTTTTTTGGGGTCTCTGTTGGGTTCTGTTGGGTTCTCGTTGGTCATCGTGTTGTAAAAGTGTAAATTGTGGGTTTTGGAGAACATCAGGTAGTTTTAGGGTGGTTTTGGGGTGGATCTATGGTTTTGGGGGTTTTCTTCCAGTTTTGGGGGTGATGCCATTCTTGTTTGGGGTATTTTTTAAGGTTTTTGTGGTCTCTGTTTGGTTTTGTTGGGTTCTCGTTGGTTATCATGGTGGAAAAGGGTAAATTGTGGGTTTTGGAGAACATCAGGTAGGTTTAGGGTGGTTTTGGGGTGGATCTATGGTTTTGGCGTATTTTCTTCCAGTTTTGGGGGTGATGCCGATATTTTTTGGGGTGTTTTTTACGTGTTTTGGGGTCTCCATTAGGTTTTGTTGGGTTCTTGTTTGTCATTATGTTAAATAGGAGTGGATTGTGGGTTTTGGAGAACATCAGGTAGTTTTAGGGTGGTTTTGGGGTGGATCTATGGTTTTGGGGGATTTTCTTCCAGTTTTGGTGGTGATGCCGTTCTTGTTTGGGGTGTTTTTGACGTTTTTTGGGGTCTCTGTTGGGTTCTGTTGGGTTCTCGTTGGTCATCGTGTTGGAAAAGTGTAAATTGTGGTTTTTGGAGAACATCAGGTAGGTTTAGGGTGTCTTTGGGGTGGATCTATGGTTTTGGGGGATTTTCTTCCAGTTTTGGGGGTGATGCCGATATTTTTTGGGGTGTTTCTGACGTTTTTTGGGGTCTCCGTTGGGTTTTGTTGGGTTCTCGTTGGTTATCATGGTGGAAAAGGGTAAATTGTGGGTTTTGGAGAAGATCAGGTAGGTTTAGGGTGGTTTTGGGGTGGTCTATGGTTTTGGGGGATTTTCTTCCACTTTTGGGGGTGATGCCGATATTTTTTGGGGTGTTTTTTACGTGTTTTGGGGTCTCCATTAGGTTTTGTTGGGTTCTTGTTTGTCATTATGTTAAATAGGTGTGGATTGTTGGTTTTGGAGAACATCAGGTAGGTTTAGGGTGGTTTTGGGGTGGATCTATGGTTTTGGGGGATTTTCTTCCAGTTTTGGTTGTGATGCCGTTATTGTTTGGGGTGTTTTTGACGTGTTTTGGTGTCTCCATGAGGTTTTGTTGGGTTCTCGTTGGTCATTATGTTAAATAGGTGTGGATTGTGGGTTTTGGAGAACATCAGGTAGGTTTAGGGTGGTTTTGGGGTGGATCTATGGTTTTGGGGGATTTTCTTCCAGTTTTGGGGGTGATGCCGTTCTTGTTTGGGGTGTTTTTGACGTTTTTTGGGGTCTCCTTTGGGTTTTGTTGGGTTCTCGTTGGTTATCATGGTGGAAAAGGGTAAATTGTGGGTTTTGGAGAGCATCAGGTAGGTTTAGGGTGGTTTTGGGGTGGATCTATGGTTTTGGCGTATTTTCTTCCAGTTTTGGGGGTGATGCCGATATTTTTTGGGGTGTTTTTTACGTGTTTTGGGGTCTCCATTAGTTTTTTTTGTGTTCTTGTTGGTCATTATGTTAAATAGGAGTGGATTGTGGGTTTTGGAGAACATCAGGTAGTTTTAGGGTGGTTTTGGGGTGGATCTATGGTTTTGGGGGATTTTCTTCCAGTTTTGGTGGTGATGCCGTTCTTGTTTGGGATGTTTTTGACGTTTTTTGGGGTCTCTGTTGGGTTCTGTTGGGTTCTCGTTGGTCATCGTGTTGGAAAAGGGTAAATTGTGGTTTTTGGAGAACATCAGGTAGGTTTAGGGTGTCTTTGGGGTGGATCTATGGTTTTGGGGGATTTTCTTTCAGTTTTGGGGGTGATGCCGTTCTTGTTTGGGGTGTTTTTGACGTGTTTTGGTGTCTCCATTAGGTTTTGTTGGGTTCTTGTTTGTCATTGTGTTAAATAGGTGTGGATTGTGGGTTTTGGAGAACATCAGGTAGGTTTAGGGTGGTTTTGGGGTGGATCTATGGTTTTGGGGGATTTTCTTCCAGTTTTGGTGGTGATGCCGTTCTTGTTTGGGGTGTTTTTGACGTTTTTTGGGGTCTCCGTTGGGTTTTGTTGGGTTCTCGTTGGTTATCATGGTGGAAAAGGGTAAATTGTGGGTTTTGGAGAAGATCAGGTAGGTTTAGGGTGGTTTTGGGGTGGATCTATGGTTTTGGTGTATTTTCTTCCAGTTTTGGTGGTGATCCTTTTCTTGTTTGTGGTGTTTTTGACGTGTTTTGGTGTCTCCGTTAGGTTTTGTTGGGTTCTTGTTTGTCATTATGTTAAATAGGAGTGGATTGTGGGTTTTGGAGAACATCAGGTAGTTTTAGGGTGGTTTTGGGGTGGATCTATGGTTTTGGGGGATTTTCTTCCAGTTTTGGTGGTGATGCCGTTCTTGTTTTGGGTTTTTTTTTTGACGTTTTTTGGGGTCTCTGTTGGGTTCTGTTGGGTTCTCGTTGGTCATCGTGTTGGAAAAGGGTAAATTGTGGTTTTTGGAGAAGATCAGGTAGGTTTAGGGTGTCTTTGGGATGAATCTATGGTTTTGGGGGGTTTTCTTCCAGTTTTGGTGGTGATGCCATTCTTGTTTGGGGTATTTTTTAAGGTTTTTGTGGTCTCTGTTTGGTTTTGTTGGGTTCTCGTTGGTTATCATGGTGGAAAAGGGTAAATTGTGGGTTTTGGAGAAGATCAGGTAGGTTTAGGGTGGTTTTGGGGTGGATCTATGGTTTTGGGGGATTTTCTTCCAGTTTTGGGGGTGATGCCGATATTTTTTGGGGTGTTTTTGACGTGTTTTGGGGTCTCCATTAGGTTTTGTTGGGTTCTTGTTTGTCATTATGTTAAATAGGAGTGGATTGTGGGTTTTGGAGAACATCAGGTAGTTTTAGGGTGGTTTTGGGGTGGATCTATGGTTTTGGGGGATTTTCTTCCAGTTTTGGTGGTGATGCCGTTCTTGTTTGGGGTGTTTTTGACGTTTTTTGGGGTCTCTGTTGGGTTCTGTTGGGTTCTCGTTGGTCATCGTGTTGTAAAAGTGTAAATTGTGGGTTTTGGAGAACTTCAGGTAGGTTTAGGGGGAGTTTTCGCGTGGATTCATGGTATTTGGGGTTTTCTTCTTTTTGGGGGAGAGATCCTCTCCTTTCTTCGGGTGATTTTGAAGTGTTTTGGGGTTTCCGTTGCGTTTCGTTGAATTCCTAATGTGTTTTATGGTGGTTTGGAGTGTGCTTTGGGATTAGGAGAACATCAGGTAGGTTTAGGGTGTCTTTGGGGTGGGTCTATGGTATTTGGGGTTTTCTTCTATTTTTTGGCGTGATCCTGTTCTTTTTTGGGGTGTATTTGAAGTGTTTTGGGGTCTCCGTTGGGTTTTGTTTGGTTCTCGTTGGTCATCATGGTGGAAAAGGGTAAATTGTGGGTTTTGGAGAACATCAGGTAGTTTTAGGGTGTCTTTGGGGTGGATCTATGGTTTTGGGGGATTTTCTTCCAGTTTTGGGGGTGATCCTTTTCTTGTTTGGGGTGTTTTTGACGTGTTTTGGTGTCTCCATTAGGTTTTGTTGGGTTCTCGTTGGTCATTATGTTAAATAGGAGTGGATTGTGGGTTTTGGAGAAGATCAGGTAGGTTTAGGGTGGTTTTGGGGTGGATCTATGGTTTTGGGGGATTTTCTTCCAGTTTTGGTTGTGATGCCGTTCTTGTTTGGGGTGTTTTTGACGTTTTTTGGGGTCTCTGTTGGGTTCTGTTGGGTTCTCGTTGGTCATCGTGTTGGAAAAGGGTAAATTGTGGTTTTTTGAGAAGATCATGTAGGTTTAGGGTGGTTTTGGGGTGGATTTTTTTTTTTGGGGGATTTTCTTCCTGTTTTGGTGGTGATGCCGTTCTTGTTTGGGGTGTTTTTGACGTTTTTTGGGGTCTCTGTTGGGTTCTGTTGGGTTCTCGTTGGTCATCATGGTGGAAAAGGGTAATTTGTGGTTTTTGGAGAACATCAGGTAGGTTTAGGGTGTCTTTGGGGTGGATCTATGGTTTTGGGGGATTTTCTTCCAGTTTTGGTGGTGATGCCGTTCTTGTTTGGGGTGTTTTTGACGTTTTTTGGGGTCTCTGTTGGGTTCTGTTGGGTTCTCGTTGGTCATCGTGTTGGAAAAGTGTAAATTGTGGGTTTTGGAGAACATCAGGTAGTTTTAGGGTGGTTTTGGGGTGGATCTATGGTTTTGGGGGATTTTCTTCCAATTTTGGTGGTGATGCCGTTCTTGTTTGGGGTGTTTTTGACGTTTTTTGGGGTCTCCGTTGGGTTTTGTTGGGTTCTCGTTGGTTATCATGGTGGAAAAGGGTAAATTGTGGGTTTTGGAGAACATCAGGTAGGTTTAGGGTGGTTTTGGGGTGGATCTATGGTTTTGGCGTATTTTCTTCCAGTTTTGGGGGTGATGCCGATATTTTTTGTGGTGTTTTTGACGTGTTTTGGGGTCTCCATTAGGTTTTGTTGGGTTCTTGTTTGTCATTATGTTAAATAGGAGTGGATTGTGGGTTTTGGAGAAGATCAGGTAGGTTTAGGGTGGTTTTGGGGTGGATCTATGGTTTTGGGGGATTTTCTTCCAGTTTTGGTGGTGATGCCGTTCTTGTTTGGGGTGTTTTTGACGTTTTTTGGGGTCTCTGTTGGGTTCTGTTGTGTTCTCGTTGGTCATCGTGTTGGAAAAGGGTAAATTGTGGTTTTTGGAGAACATCAGGTAGGTTTAGGGTGGTTTTGGGGTGGATCTATGGTTTTGGGGGTTTTCTTCCAGTTTTGGGGGTGATGCCGTTCTTGTTTGGGGTATTTTTTAAGGTTTTTGTGGTCTCTGTTTGGTTTTGTTGGGTTCTCGTTGGTTATCATGGTGGAAAAGGGTAAATTGTGAGTTTTGGAGAAGATCAGGTAGGTTTAGGGTGGTTTTGGGGTGGATCTATGGTTTTGGGGGATTTTCTTCCAGTTTTGGGGGTGATGCCGATATTTTTTGGGGTGTTTTTGACGTGTTTTGGGGTCTCCATTAGGTTTTGTTGGGTTCTTGTTTGTCATTATGTTAAATAGGAGTGGATTGTGGGTTTTGGAGAACATCAGGTAGTTTTAGGGTGGTTTTGGGGTGGATCTATGGTTTTGGGGGATTTTCTTCCAGTTTTGGTGGTGATGCCGTTCTTGTTTGGGGTGTTTTTGACGTTTTTTGGGGTCTCCGTTGGGTTTTGTTGGGTTCTCGTTGGTTATCATGGTGGAAAAGTGTAAATTGTGGTTTTTGGAGAACATCGGGTAGTTTTAGGGTGGTTTTGGGGTGGATCTATGGTTTTGGGGGATTTTCTTCCAGTTTTGGTGGTGATGCCGTTCTTGTTTGGGGTGTTTTTGACGTGTTTTGGGGTCTCTGTTGGGTTCTGTTGGGTTCTCGTTGGTCATCGTGTTGGAAAAAGGTAAATTGTGGTTTTTGGAGAACATCAGGTAGGTTTAGGGGGAGTTTTCGCGTGGATTCATGGTATTTGGGGTTTTCTTCTTTTTGGGGGAGTGATCCTCTCCTTTCTTCGGGTGCTTTTGAAGTGTTTTGGGGTTTCCGTTGCGTTTTGTTGAATTCCTAATGTGTTTTATGGTGGTTTGGAGTGTGCTTTGGGATTAGGAGAACATCAGGTAGGTTTAGGGTGTCTTTGGGGTGGATCTATGGTATTTGGGGTTTTCTTCTATTTTTTGGCGTGATCCTGTTCTTTTTTGGGATGTATTTGAAGTGTTTTGGGGTCTCCGTTGGGTTTTGTTTGGTTCTCGTTGGTCATCATGGTGGAAAAGGGTAAATTGTGGGTTTTGGAGAAGATCAGGTAGGTTTAGGGTGGTTTTGGGGTGGATCTATGGTTTTGGTGTATTTTCTTCCAGTTTTGGTGGTGATCCTTTTCTTGTTTGGGGTGTTTTTGACGTGTTTTGGTGTCTCCATTAGGTTTTGTTGGGTTCTTGTTTGTCATTATGTTAAATAGGTGTGGATTGTGGGTTTTGGAGAAGATCAGGTAGGTTTAGGGTGGTTTTGGGGTGGATCTATGGTTTTGGGGGATTTTCTTCCAGTTTTGGGGGTGATGCCATTCTTGTTTGGGGTATTTTTTAAGGTTTTTGTGGTTTCTGTTTGGTTTTGTTGGGTTCTCATTGGTCATCGTGTTGTAAAAGTGTAAATTGTGGGTTTTGGAGAACTTCAGGTAGGTTTAGGGGGAGTTTTCGCGTGGATTCATGGTATTTGGGGTTTTCTTCTTTTTGGGGGGTGATCCTCTCCTTTCTTCGGGTGATTTTGAAGTGTTTTGGGGTTTCCGTTGCGTTTCGTTGAATTCCTACTGTGTTTTATGGTGGTTTGGAGTGTGCTTTGGGATTAGGAGAACATCAGGTAGGTTTAGGGTGTCTTTGGGGTGGATCTATGGTATTTGGGGTTTTCTTCTATTTTTTGGCGTGATCCTGTTCTTTTTTGGGGTGTATTTGAAGTGTTTTGGGGTCTCCGTTGGGTTTTGTTTGGTTCTCGTTGGTCATCATGGTGGAAAAGGGTAAATTGTGGGTTTTGGAGAACATCAGGTAGTTTTAGGGTGGTTTTGGGGTGGATCTATGGTTTTGGTGTATTTTCTTCCAGTTTTGGTGGTGATCCTTTTCTTGTTTGGGGTGTTTTTGACGTGTTTTTTTGTCTCCATTAGGTTTTGTTGGGTTCTTGTTTGTCATTATGTTAAATAGGTGTGGATTGTGGTTTTTGGAGAAGATCAGGTAGGTTTAGGGTGGTTTTGGGGTGGATCTATGGTTTTGGGGGATTTTCTTCCAGTTTTGGTGGTGATGCCGTTCTTGTTTGGGGTGTTTTTGACGTTTTTTGGGGTCTCTTTTTGGTTCTGTTGGGTTCTCGTTGGTCATCGTGTTGGAAAAGGGTAAATTGTGGGTTTTGGAGAACATCAGGTAGGTTTAGGGTGTCTTTGGGGTGGATCTATGGTTTTGGGGGATTTTCTTCCAGTTTTGGGGGTGATGCCATTCTTGTTTGGGGTATTTTTTAAGGTTTTTGTGGTCTCTGTTTGGTTTTGTTGGGTTCTCGTTGGTCATCGTGTTGTAAAAGTGTAAATTGTGGGTTTTGGAGAACTTCAGGTAGGTTTAGGGGGAGTTTTCGCGTGGATTCATGGTATTTGGGGTTTTCTTCTTTTTGGGGGAGTGATCCTCTCCTTTCTTCGGGTGATTTTGAAGTGTTTTGGGGTTTCCGTTGCGTTTCGTTGAATTCCTAATGTGTTTTATGGTGGTTTGGAGTGTGCTTTGGGATTAGGAGAACATCAGGTAGGTTTAGGGTGTCTTTGGGGTGGATCTATGGTATTTGGGGTTTTCTTCTATTTTTTGGCGTGATCCTGTTCTTTTTTGGGGTGTATTTGAAGTGTTTTGGGGTCTCCGTTGGGTTTTGTTTGGTTCTCGTTGGTCATCATGGTGGAAAAGGGTAAATTGTGGGTTTTGGAGAAGATCAGGTAGTTTTAGGGTGGTTTTGGGGTGGATCTATGGTTTTGGTGTATTTTCTTCCAGTTTTGGTGGTGATCCTTTTCTTGTTTGGGGTGTTTTTGACGTGTTTTGGTGTCTCCATTAGGTTTTGTTGGGTTCTTGTTTGTCATTATGTTAAATAGGTGTGGATTGTGGGTTTTGGAGAAGATCAGGTAGGTTTAGGGTGGTTTTGGGGTGGATCTATGGTTTTGGGGGATTTTCTTCCAGTTTTGGGGGTGATGCCATTCTTGTTTGGGGTATTTTTTAAGGTTTTTGTGGTTTCTGTTTGGTTTTGTTGGGTTCTCATTGGTCATCGTGTTGTAAAAGTGTAAATTGTGGGTTTTGGAGAACTTCAGGTAGGTTTAGGGGGAGTTTTCGCGTGGATTCATGGTATTTGGGGTTTTCTTCTTTTTGGGGGAGTGATCCTCTCCTTTCTTCGGGTGATTTTGAAGTGTTTTGGGGTTTCCGTTGCGTTTTGTTGAATTCCTAATGTGTTTTATGGTGGTTTGGAGTGTGCTTTGGGATTAGGAGAACATCAGGTAGGTTTAGGGTGTCTTTGGGGTGGATCTATGGTATTTGGGGTTTTCTTCTATTTTTTGGCGTGATCCTGTTCTTTTTTGGGGTGTATTTGAAGTGTTTTGGGGTCTCCGTTGGGTTTTGTTTGGTTCTCGTTGGTCATCGTGTTGGAAAAGGGTAAATTGTGGGTTTTGGAGAACATCAGGTAGGTTTAGGGTGGTTTTGGGGTGGATCTATGGTTTTGGTGTATTTTCTTCCAGTTTTGGTGGTGATCCTTTTCTTGTTTGGGGTGTTTTTGACGTGTTTTGGGGTCTCCATTAGGTTTTGTTGGGTTCTTGTTTGTCATTATGTTAAATAGGTGTGGATTGTGGGTTTTGGAGAACATCAGGTAGGTTTAGGGTGGTTTTGGGGTGGATCTATGGTTTTGGGGGATTTTCTTCCAGTTTTGGGGGTGATGCCGTTCTTGTTTGGGGTGTTTTTGACATTTTTTGTGGTCTCTGTTGGGTTCTGTTGGGTTCTCGTTGGTCATCGTGTTGGAAAAGTGTAAATTGTGGTTTTTGGAGAACATCAGGTAGGTTTAGGGTGGTTTTGGGGTGGATCTATGGTTTTGGGGGATTTTCTTCCAGTTTTGGGGGTGATGCCGATATTTTTTGGGGTGTTTTTTACGTGTTTTGGGGTCTCCATTAGGTTTTGTTGTGTTCTTGTTTGTCTTTATGTTAAATAGGAGTGGATTGTGGGTTTTGGAGAACATCAGGTAGTTTTAGGGTGGTTTTGGGGTGGATCTATGGTTTTGGGGGATTTTCTTCCAGTTTTGGGGGTGATGCCATTCTTGTTTGGGGTATTTTTTAAGGTTTTTGTGGTTTCTGTTTGGTTTTGTTGGGTTCTCATTGGTCATCGTGTTGTAAAAGTGTAAATTGTGGGTTTTGGAGAACATCAGGTAGGTTTAGGGTGGTTTTGGGGTGGATCTATGGTTTTGGTGTATTTTCTTCCAGTTTTGGTGGTGATCCTTTTCTTGTTTGGGGTGTTTTTGACGTGTTTTGGTGTCTCCATTAGGTTTTGTTGGGTTCTTGTTTGTCATTATGTTAAATAGGTGTGGATTGTGGGTTTTGGAGAACATCAGGTAGGTTTAGGGTGTCTTTGGGGTGGATCTATGGTTTTGGGGGATTTTCTTCCAGTTTTGGGGGTGATGCCGTTCTTGTTTGGGGTGTTTTTGACGTTTTTTGGGGTCTCTGTTGGGTTCTGTTGGGTTCTCGTTGGTCATCGTGTTGGAAAAGGGTAAATTGTGGTTTTTGGAGAAGATCAGGTAGGTTTAGGGTGGTTTTGGGGTGGATCTATGGTTTTGGCGGATTTTCTTCCAGTTTTGGGGGTGATGCCATTCTTGTTTGGGGTATTTTTTAAGGTTTTTGTGGTCTCTGTTTGGTTTTGTTGGGTTCTCGTTGGTCATCATGGTGGAAAAGGGTAAATTGTGGCTTTTGGAGAACATCAGGTAGGTTTAGGGTGGTTTTGTCGTGGATATATGGTATTCAGTTTTTTTTTTTTTTTTTTGGGGGGGGGGCATTATCCTGGACTTTTTGTGTATTTTTTGACGTGTTTTGGGGTCTCCGTTGGGTTTCATTGGGTTTTCCATGGTCATCGTTTTGTAAAAGGGTAAATTGTGGGTTTTGGAGAATTTCAGGTAGGTTTAGGGGGAGTTTTCGCGTGGATTCATGGTATTTGGTGTTTTCTTCTTTTTGGGGGAGTGATCCTCTCCTTTCTTCGGGTGATTTTGAAGTGTTTTGGGGTTTCCGTTGCGTTTTGTTGAATTCCTAATGTGTTTTATGGTGGTTTGGAGTGTGCTTTGGGATTAGGAGAACATCAGGTAGGTTTAGGGTGTCTTTGGGGTGGATCTATGGTATTTGGGGTTTTCTTCTATTTTTTGGCGTGATCCTGTTCTTTTTTGGGGTGTATTTGAAGTGTTTTGGGGTCTCCGTTGGGTTTTGTTTGGTTCTCGTTGGTCATCGTGTTGGAAAAGGGTAAATTGTGGGTTTTGGAGAACATCAGGTAGGTTTAGGGTGGTTTTGGGGTGGATCTATTGTTTTGGTGTATTTTCTTCCAGTTTTGGTGGTGATCCTTTTCTTGTTTGGGGTGTTTTTGACGTGTTTTGGGGTCTCCATTAGGTTTTGTTGGGTTCTTGTTTGTCATTATGTTAAATAGGTGTGGATTGTGGGTTTTGGAGAAGATCAGGTAGGTTTAGGGTGTCTTTGGGGTGGATCTATGGTTTTGGGGGATTTTCTTCCAGTTTTGGGGGTGATGCCGTTCTTGTTTGGGGTGTTTTTGACATTTTTTGTGGTCTCTGTTGGGTTCTGTTGGGTTCTCGTTGGTCATCGTGTTGGAAAAGTGTAAATTGTGGTTTTTGGAGAACATCAGGTAGGTTTAGGGTGGTTTTGGGGTGGATCTATGGTTTTGGGGGATTTTCTTCCAGTTTTGGGGGTGATGCCGATATTTTTTGGGGTGTTTTTTACGTGTTTTGGGGTCTCCATTAGGTTTTGTTGTGTTCTTGTTTGTCATTATGTTAAATAGGAGTGGATTGTGGGTTTTGGAGAATTTCAGGTAGGTTTAGGGGGAGTTTTCGCGTGGATTCATGGTATTTGGGGTTTTCTTCTTTTTGGGGGAGTGATCCTCTCCTTTCTTCGGGTGATTTTGAAGTGTTTTGGGGTTTCCGTTGCGTTTTGTTGAATTCCTAATGTGTTTTATGGTGGTTTGGAGTGTGCTTTGGGATTAGGAGAACATCAGGTAGGTTTAGGGTGTCTTTGGGGTGGATCTATGGTATTTGGGGTTTTCTTCTATTTTTTGGCGTGATCCTGTTCTTTTTTGGGGTGTATTTGAAGTGTTTTGGGGTCTCCGTTGGGTTTTGTTTGGTTCTCATTGGTCATCGTGTTGTAAAAGTGTAAATTGTGGGTTTTGGAGAACTTCAGGTAGGTTTAGGGGGAGTTTTCACGTGGATTCATGGTATTTGGGGTTTTCTTCTTTTTGGGGGAGTGATCCTCTCCTTTCTTCGGGTGATTTTGAAGTGTTTTGGGGTTTCGGTTGCGTTTCGTTGAATTCCTACTGTGTTTTATGGTGGTTTGGAGTGTGCTTTGGGATTAGGAGAACATCAGGTAGGTTTAGGGTGTCTTTGGGGTGGATCTATGGTATTTGGAGTTTTCTTCTAATTTTTGGCGTGATCCTGTTCTTTTTTGGGGTGTATTTGAAGTGTTTTGAGGTCTCCGTTAGGTTTTGTTTGGTTCTCGTTGGTCATCATGGTGGAAAAGGGTAAATTGTGGGTTTTGTAGAACATCAGGTAGGTTTAGGGTGGTTTTGGGGTGGATCTATGGTTTTGGTGTATTTTCTTCCAGTTTTGGTGGTGATGCCGTTCTTGTTTGGGGTGTTTTTGACGTGTTTTGGTGTCTCCATTAGGTTTAGTTGGGTTCTTGTTTGTCATTATGTTAAATAGGTGTGGATTGTGGGTTTTGGAGAAGATCAGGTAGGTTTAGGGTGGTTTTGGGGTGGATCTATGGTTTTGGGGGATTTTCTTCCAGTTTTGGTGGTGATCCTTTTCTTGTTTGGGGTGTTTTTGACGTGTTTTGGTGTCTCCATTAGGTTTTGTTGGGTTCTTGTTTGTCATTATGTTAAATAGGTGTGGATTGTGGGTTTTGGAGAACATCAGGTAGTTTTAGGGTGGTTTTGGGGTGGATCTATGGTTTTGGGGGATTTTCTTCCAGTTTTGGTGGTGATGCCGTTCTTGTTTGGGGTGTTTTTGACGTTTTTTGGGGTCTCTGTTGGGTTCTGTTGGGTTCTCGTTGGTCATCGTGTTGGAAAAGGGTAAATTGTGGTTTTTGGAGAAGATCAGGTAGGTTTAGGGTGGTTTTGGGGTGGATCTATGGTTTTGGCGGATTTTCTTCCTGTTTTGGGGGTGATGCCGTTCTTGTTTGGGGTGTTTTTGACGTTTTTTGGGGTCTCCGTTGGATTTTGTTGGGTTCTCGTTGGTTATCATGGTGGAAAAGGGTAAATTGTGGGTTTTGGAGATGATCAGGTAGGTTTAGGGTGGTTTTGGGGTGGATCTATGGTTTTGGGGGATTTTCTTCCAGTTTTGGGGGTGATGCCGATATTTTTTGTGGTGTTTTTTACGTGTTTTGGGGTCTCCATTAGGTTTTGTTGGGTTCTTGTTTGTCATTATGTTAAATAGGTGTGGATTGTGGGTTTTGGAGAAGATCAGGTAGGTTTAGGGTGGTTTTGGGGTGGATCTATGGTTTTGGGGGATTTTCTTCCAGTTTTGGGGGTGATGCCATTCTTGTTTGGGGTATTTTTTAAGGTTTTTGTGGTTTCTGTTTGGTTTTGTTGGGTTCTCATTGGTCATCGTGTTGTAAAAGTGTAAATTGTGGGTTTTGGAGAACTTCAGGTAGGTTTAGGGGGAGTTTTCGCGTGGATTCATGGTATTTGGGGTTTTCTTCTTTTTGGGGGAGTGATCCTCTCCTTTCTTCGGGTGATTTTGAAGTGTTTTGGGGTTTCCGTTGCGTTTTGTTGAATTCCTAATGTGTTTTATGGTGGTTTGGAGTGTGCTTTGGGATTAGGAGAACATCAGGTAGGTTTAGGGTGTCTTTGGGGTGGATCTATGGTATTTGGGGTTTTCTTCTATTTTTTGGCGTGATCCTGTTCTTTTTTGGGGTGTATTTGAAGTGTTTTGGGGTCTCCGTTGGGTTTTGTTTGGTTCTCGTTGGTCATCGTGTTGGAAAAGGGTAAATTGTGGGTTTTGGAGAACATCAGGTAGGTTTAGGGTGGTTTTGGGGTGGATCTATTGTTTTGGTGTATTTTCTTCCAGTTTTGGTGGTGATCCTTTTCTTGTTTGGGGTGTTTTTGACGTGTTTTGGGGTCTCCATTAGGTTTTGTTGGGTTCTTGTTTGTCATTATGTTAAATAGGTGTGGATTGTGGGTTTTGGAGAAGATCAGGTAGGTTTAGGGTGTCTTTGGGGTGGATCTATGGTTTTGGGGATTTTCTTCCAGTTTTGGGGGTGATGCCGTTCTTGTTTGGGGTGTTTTTGACATTTTTTGTGGTCTCTGTTGGGTTCTGTTGGGTTCTCGTTGGTCATCGTGTTGGAAAAGTGTAAATTGTGGTTTTTGGAGAACATCAGGTAGGTTTAGGGTGGTTTTGGGGTGGATCTATGGTTTTGGGGGATTTTCTTCCAGTTTTGGGGGTGATGCCGATATTTTTTGGGGTGTTTTTTACGTGTTTTGGGGTCTCCATTAGGTTTTGTTGTGTTCTTGTTTGTCATTATGTTAAATAGGAGTGGATTGTGGGTTTTGGAGAACATCAGGTAGTTTTAGGGTGGTTTTGGGGTGGATCTATGGTTTTGGGGGATTTTCTTCCAGTTTTGGGGGTGATGCCATTCTTGTTTGGGGTATTTTTTAAGGTTTTTGTGGTTTCTGTTTGGTTTTGTTGGGTTCTCATTGGTCATCGTGTTGTAAAAGTGTAAATTGTGGGTTTTGGAGAACATCAGGTAGGTTTAGGGTGGTTTTGGGGTGGATCTATGGTTTTGGTGTATTTTCTTCCAGTTTTGGTGGTGATCCTTTTCTTGTTTGGGGTGTTTTTGACGTGTTTTGGTGTCTCCATTAGGTTTTGTTGGGTTCTTGTTTGTCATTATGTTAAATAGGTGTGGATTGTGGGTTTTGGAGAACATCAGGTAGGTTTAGGGTGTCTTTGGGGTGGATCTATGGTTTTGGGGGATTTTCTTCCAGTTTTGGGGGTGATGCCGTTCTTGTTTGGGGTGTTTTTGACGTTTTTTGGGGTCTCTGTTGGGTTCTGTTGGGTTCTCGTTGGTCATCGTGTTGGAAAAGGGTAAATTGTGGTTTTTGGAGAAGATCAGGTAGGTTTAGGGTGGTTTTGGGGTGGATCTATGGTTTTGGCGGATTTTCTTCCAGTTTTGGGGGTGATGCCATTCTTGTTTGGGGTATTTTTTAAGGTTTTTGTGGTCTCTGTTTGGTTTTGTTGGGTTCTCGTTGGTCATCATGGTGGAAAAGGGTAAATTGTGGTTTTTGGAGAACATCAGGTAGGTTTAGGGTGGTTTTGTCGTGGATATATGGTATTCAGTTTTTTTTTTTTTTTTGGGGGGGGGGCATTATCCTGGACTTTTTGTGTATTTTTTGACGTGTTTTGGGGTCTCCGTTGGGTTTCATTGGGTTTTCCATGGTCATCGTGTTGTAAAAGGGTAAATTGTGGGTTTTGGAGAATTTCAGGTAGGTTTAGGGGGAGTTTTCGCGTGGATTCATGGTATTTGTTGTTTTCTTCTTTTTGGGGGAGTGATCCTCTCCTTTCTTCGGGTGATTTTGAAGTGTTTTGGGTTTCCGTTGCGTTTCGTTGAATTCCTAATGTGTTTTATGGTGGTTTGGAGTGTGCTTTGGGATTAGGAGAACATCAGGTAGGTTTAGGGTGTCTTTGGGGTGGATCTATGGTATTTGGGGTTTTCTTCTATTTTTTGGCGTGATCCTGTTCTTTTTTGGGGTGTATTTGAAGTGTTTTGGGGTCTCCGTTGGGTTTTGTTTGGTTCTCATTGGTCATCGTGTTGTAAAAGTGTAAATTGTGGGTTTTGGAGAACTTCAGGTAGGTTTAGGGGGAGTTTTCACGTGGATTCATGGTATTTGGGGTTTTCTTCTTTTTGGGGGAGTGATCCTCTCCTTTCTTCGGGTGATTTTGAAGTGTTTTGGGGTTTCGGTTGCGTTTCGTTGAATTCCTACTGTGTTTTATGGTGGTTTGGAGTGTGCTTTGGGATTAGGAGAACATCAGGTAGGTTTAGGGTGTCTTTGGGGTGGATCTATGGTATTTGGAGTTTTCTTCTAATTTTTGGCGTGATCCTGTTCTTTTTTGGGGTGTATTTGAAGTGTTTTGAGGTCTCCGTTAGGTTTTGTTTGGTTCTCGTTGGTCATCATGGTGGAAAAGGGTAAATTGTGGGTTTTGTAGAACATCAGGTAGGTTTAGGGTGGTTTTGGGGTGGATCTATGGTTTTGGTGTATTTTCTTCCAGTTTTGGTGGTGATGCCGTTCTTGTTTGGGGTGTTTTTGACGTGTTTTGGTGTCTCCATTAGGTTTAGTTGGGTTCTTGTTTGTCATTATGTTAAATAGGTGTGGATTGTGGGTTTTGGAGAAGATCAGGTAGGTTTAGGGTGGTTTTGGGGTGGATCTATGGTTTTGGGGGATTTTTTTCCAGTTTTGGTGGTGATCCTTTTCTTGTTTGGGGTGTTTTTGACGTGTTTTGGTGTCTCCATTAGGTTTTGTTGGGTTCTTGTTTGTCATTATGTTAAATAGGTGTGGATTGTGGGTTTTGGAGAACATCAGGTAGTTTTAGGGTGGTTTTGGGGTGGATCTATGGTTTTGGGGGATTTTCTTCCAGTTTTGTTGGTGATGCCGTTCTTGTTTGGGGTGTTTTTGACGTTTTTTGGGGTCTCTGTTGGGTTCTGTTGGGTTCTCGTTGGTCATCGTGTTGGAAAAGGGTAAATTGTGGTTTTTGGAGAAGATCAGGTAGGTTTAGGGTGGTTTTGGGGTGGATCTATGGTTTTGGCGGATTTTCTTCCTGTTTTGGGGGTGATGCCGTTCTTGTTTGGGGTGTTTTTGACGTTTTTTGGGGTCTCCGTTGGGTTTTGTTGGGTTCTCGTTGGTTATCATGGTGGAAAAGGGTAAATTGTGGGTTTTGGAGATGATCAGGTAGGTTTAGGGTGGTTTTGGGGTGGATCTATGGTTTTGGGGGATTTTCTTCCAGTTTTGGGGGTGATGCCGATATTTTTTGTGGTGTTTTTTACGTGTTTTGGGGTCTCCATTAGGTTTTGTTGGGTTCTTGTTTGTCATTATGTTAAATAGGAGTGGATTGTGGGTTTTGGAGAACATCAGGTAGGTTTAGGGTGTCTTTGGGGTGGATCTATGGTTTTGGGGGATTTTCTTCCAGTTTTGGTGGTGATGCCATTCTTGTTTGGGGTATTTTTTAAGGTTTTTGTGGTCTCTGTTTGGTTTTGTTGGGTTCTCGTTGGTCATCGTGTTGTAAAAGTGTAAATTGTGGGTTTTGGAGAACTTCAGGTAGGTTTAGGGGGAGTTTTCGCGTGGATTCATGGTATTTGGGGTTTTCTTCTTTTTGGGGGAGTGATCCTCTCCTTTCTTCGGGTGATTTTGAAGTGTTTTGGGGTTTCCGTTGCGTTTTGTTGAATTCCTAATGTGTTTTATGGTGGTTTGGAGTGTGCTTTGGGATTAGGAGAACATCAGGTAGGTTTAGGGTGTCTTTGGGGTGGATCTATGGTATTTGGGGTTTTCTTCTATTTTTTGGCGTGATCCTGTTCTTTTTTGGGGTGTATTTGAAGTGTTTTGGGGTCTCCGTTGGGTTTTGTTTGGTTCTCGTTGGTCATCGTGTTGGAAAAGGGTAAATTGTGGGTTTTGGAGAACATCAGGTAGGTTTAGGGTGGTTTTGGGGTGGATCTATTGTTTTGGTGTATTTTCTTCCAGTTTTGGTGGTGATCCTTTTCTTGTTTGGGGTGTTTTTGACGTGTTTTGGGGTCTCCATTAGGTTTTGTTGGGTTCTTGTTTGTCATTATGTTAAATAGGTGTGGATTGTGGGTTTTGGAGAAGATCAGGTAGGTTTAGGGTGTCTTTGGGGTGGATCTATGGTTTTGGGGGATTTTCTTCCAGTTTTGGGGGTGATGCCGTTCTTGTTTGGGGTGTTTTTGACATTTTTTGTGGTCTCTGTTGGGTTCTGTTGGGTTCTCGTTGGTCATCGTGTTGGAAAAGTGTAAATTGTGGTTTTTGGAGAAGATCAGTTAGGTTTAGGGTGTCTTTGGGGTGGATCTATGGTTTTGGGGGATTTTCTTCCAGTTTTGGGGGTGATGCCGATATTTTTTGGGGTGTTTTTTACGTGTTTTGGGGTCTCCATTAGGTTTTGTTGTGTTCTTGTTTGTCATTATGTTAAATAGGAGTGGATTGTGGGTTTTGGAGAACATCAGGTAGTTTTAGGGTGGTTTTGGGGTGGATCTATGGTTTTGGGGGATTTTCTTCCAGTTTTGGGGGTGATGCCATTCTTGTTTGGGGTATTTTTTAAGGTTTTTGTGGTTTCTGTTTGGTTTTGTTGGGTTCTCATTGGTCATCGTGTTGTAAAAGTGTAAATTGTGGGTTTTGGAGAACATCAGGTAGGTTTAGGGTGGTTTTGGGGTGGATCTATGGTTTTGGTGTATTTTCTTCCAGTTTTGGTGGTGATCCTTTTCTTGTTTGGGGTGTTTTTGACGTGTTTTGGTGTCTCCATTAGGTTTTGTTGGGTTCTTGTTTGTCATTATGTTAAATAGGTGTGGATTGTGGGTTTTGGAGAAGATCAGGTAGGTTTAGGGTGTCTTTGGGGTGGATCTATGGTTTTGGGGGATTTTCTTCCAGTTTTGGGGGTGATGCCGTTCTTGTTTGGGGTGTTTTTGACGTTTTTTGGGGTCTCTGTTGGGTTCTGTTGGGTTCTCGTTGGTCATCGTGTTGGAAAAGGGTAAATTGTGGTTTTTGGAGAAGATCAGGTAGGTTTAGGGTGGTTTTGGGGTGGATCTATGGTTTTGGCGGATTTTCTTCCAGTTTTGGGGGTGATGCCATTCTTGTTTGGGGTATTTTTTAAGGTTTTTGTGGTCTCTGTTTGGTTTTGTTGGGTTCTCGTTGGTCATCATGGTGGAAAAGGGTAAATTGTGGCTTTTGGAGAACATCAGGTAGGTTTAGGGTGGTTTTGTCGTGGATATATGGTATTCAGTTTTTTTTTTTTTTTTTGGGGGGGGGGCATTATCCTGGACTTTTTGTGTATTTTTTGACGTGTTTTGGGGTCTCCGTTGGGTTTCATTGGGTTTTCCATGGTCATCGTGTTGTAAAAGGGTAAATTGTGGGTTTTGGAGAATTTCAGGTAGGTTTAGGGGGAGTTTTCGCGTGGATTCATGGTATTTGTTGTTTTCTTCTTTTTGGGGGAGTGATCCTCTCCTTTCTTCGGGTGATTTTGAAGTGTTTTGGGGTTTCCGTTGCGTTTCGTTGAATTCCTAATGTGTTTTATGGTGGTTTGGAGTGTGCTTTGGGATTAGGAGAACATCAGGTAGGTTTAGGGTGTCTTTGGGGTGGATCTATGGTATTTGGGGTTTTCTTCTATTTTTTGGCGTGATCCTGTTCTTTTTTGGGGTGTATTTGAAGTGTTTTGGGGTCTCCGTTGGGTTTTGTTTGGTTCTCATTGGTCATCGTGTTGTAAAAGTGTAAATTGTGGGTTTTGGAGAACTTCAGGTAGGTTTAGGGGGAGTTTTCACGTGGATTCATGGTATTTGGGGTTTTCTTCTTTTTGGGGGAGTGATCCTCTCCTTTCTTCGGGTGATTTTGAAGTGTTTTGGGGTTTCCGTTGCGTTTCGTTGAATTCCTACTGTGTTTTATGGTGGTTTGGAGTGTGCTTTGGGATTAGGAGAACATCAGGTAGGTTTAGGGTGTCTTTGGGGTGGATCTATGGTATTTGGAGTTTTCTTCTAATTTTTGGCGTGATCCTGTTCTTTTTTGGGGTGTATTTGAAGTGTTTTGAGGTCTCCGTTAGGTTTTGTTTGGTTCTCGTTGGTCATCATGGTGGAAAAGGGTAAATTGTGGGTTTTGTAGAACATCAGGTAGGTTTAGGGTGGTTTTGGGGTGGATCTATGGTTTTGGTGTATTTTCTTCCAGTTTTGGTGGTGATGCCGTTCTTGTTTGGGGTGTTTTTGACGTGTTTTGGTGTCTCCATTAGGTTTAGTTGGGTTCTTGTTTGTCATTATGTTAAATAGGTGTGGATTGTGGGTTTTGGAGAAGATCAGGTAGGTTTAGGGTGGTTTTGGGGTGGATCTATGGTTTTGGGGGATTTTTTTCCAGTTTTGGTGGTGATCCTTTTCTTGTTTGGGGTGTTTTTGACGTGTTTTGGTGTCTCCATTAGGTTTTGTTGGGTTCTTGTTTGTCATTATGTTAAATAGGTGTGGATTGTGGGTTTTGGAGAACATCAGGTAGTTTTAGGGTGGTTTTGGGGTGGATCTATGGTTTTGGGGGATTTTCTTCCAGTTTTGGTGGTGATGCCGTTCTTGTTTGGGGTGTTTTTGACGTTTTTTGGGGTCTCTGTTGGGTTCTGTTGGGTTCTCGTTGGTCATCGTGTTGGAAAAGGGTAAATTGTGGTTTTTGGAGAAGATCAGGTAGGTTTAGGGTGGTTTTGGGGTGGATCTATGGTTTTGGCGGATTTTCTTCCTGTTTTGGGGGTGATGCCGTTCTTGTTTGGGGTGTTTTTGACGTTTTTTGGGGTCTCCGTTGGGTTTTGTTGGGTTCTCGTTGGTTATCATGGTGGAAAAGGGTAAATTGTGGGTTTTGGAGATGATCAGGTAGGTTTAGGGTGGTTTTGGGGTGGATCTATGGTTTTGGGGGATTTTCTTCCAGTTTTGGGGGTGATGCCGATATTTTTTGTGGTGTTTTTTACGTGTTTTGGGGTCTCCATTAGGTTTTGTTGGGTTCTTGTTTGTCATTATGTTAAATAGGAGTGGATTGTGGGTTTTGGAGAACATCAGGTAGGTTTAGGGTGTCTTTGGGGTGGATCTATGGTTTTGGGGGATTTTCTTCCAGTTTTGGGGGTGATGCCATTCTTGTTTGGGGTATTTTTTAAGGTTTTTGTGGTCTCTGTTTGGTTTTGTTGGGTTCTCGTTGGTCATCGTGTTGTAAAAGTGTAAATTGTGGGTTTTGGAGAACTTCAGGTAGGTTTAGGGGGAGTTTTCGCGTGGATTCATGGTATTTGGGGTTTTCTTCTTTTTGGGGGAGTGATCCTCTCCTTTCTTCGGGTGATTTTGAAGTGTTTTGGGGTTTCCGTTGCGTTTCGTTGAATTCCTAATGTGTTTTATGGTGGTTGGGAGTGTGCTTTGGGATTAGGAGAACATCAGGTAGGTTTAGGGT
>NW_028136772.1:0-52390 GCF_965140915.1 Aythya marila | reverse complement strand
GGCTGAATAGTGGGTTTTGGAGAACATCAGGTAGGTTTAGGGTGGTTTTGGGATTTGATCCGTGCTTTTTGGGGATTTTGTTCCACTTTTGGGGGTGATTCCGTTCTTGTTTATGGTGTTTTTGGACGTGTTTTGGGGTCTCCGTTGGGTTTCGTTGGGTTCTTGTTGGTCATCATGTTGGAAAAGTGTAAATTGTGGGTTTTGGAGAATATCAGGTGAGTTTAAGTTTTTCTGGGTGGTGAATCTGTGGTTTTGGTTGAATTCTTCTGTTTTTTTTTAGCGTTTTCTTCTGTTTTTGGGGTGGTCCCATTCTTTTTTGGGGTGTTTTTGACATATTTTGGGGTCTCCGTTGGTTTTTGTTGGGTTCTTGTTGTTCATCATGGTGAAAACGTGTAAATTGTGGGTATTGGAGAACATTAGGTAGGTTTAGGGGGACTTTTGGGGTGGATCAACGGCTTTTAGGGTTTTCTTTCGGTTTTGGGGGTGATCCCGCTTTTTTTTGTGGTGTTTTTGACGTGTTTTGGGGTTTCCGTTGCGTTTCGTTGATTTCCTAATGTGTTTTAAGTTTGTTGGGAGTGGACTTTGGGATTTGGAGAACATCAGGTAGGTTTAGTGTGTTTTTGGGGTGGATCTATGTTTTTTGGGGTTTTCTTTCTTTTTTAGGGGTTATCCTGTTCTTGTTTGGGGTGTTTTTGACTTGTTTTGGGGTCTCCGTTGGGTTTTAGTTGGATTCTCGTTGGTCCTTAAGGTAAATGGGAGTGGATTGTGGGTTTTGAAGAAGATCAGGTGAGTTTAGGGTGGTTTTGCGGGGAAATTCATAGTGTTTGGTGTTTTTTCTTCTGATCCAGTTCTTTTTTGGGGTGTTTTTGAGGTGTTTTTGGGGTTTCCGTTGGGTTTCGTTGAGTTCCTAATGGGTTTTATGGTGGTTGGGAGTGGACATTTGGATTTGGAGAACATCAGGTACGTTTAGAGTGGTTTTGGGATTGGATCCGTGCTTTTTGGGGTTTTCTTTCGTTTTTGGGGGTGATCCTGTTCTTTTTTGGGGTGTTTTGGACGTGTTTTGGGTTCTCCGTTGGGTTTCGTTGTGTTTTCCGTGGTCATCATGCTGGAAAAGTGTAAATTGTGGGTTTTGGAGAACATCAGGTAGGTTTAGGGGGACTTTTGGGGTGGATTCATGGTATTTGGGGTTTTCTTCTGTTTTTTTTGGGGGGGTGATCGAATTCATTTTTGGGGTGTTTTTGACGTGTTTTGTGGTCTCTGTTTTGTTTCGTTGTGTTTTCCTTGTTCATTTTGGTGGAAAAGGCTGAATAGTGGGTTTTGGAGAACATCAGGTAGGTTTAGGGTGGTTTTGGGATTTGATCCGTGCTTTTTGGGGATTTTGTTCCAGTTTTGGGGGTGATTCCGTTCTTGTTTGTGGTGTTTTTGATGTGTTTTGGGGTCTCCGTTGGGTTTCGTTGGGTTTTCCGTTGGCATCATGGTGGAAAAGGGTAAATTGTGGGTTTTGGAGAACATCAGGTAGGTTTAGGGGGACTTTTGGGGTGGATTCATGGTATTTGTTTTTTTTTTTTTTCTGTTTTTCTGGGGTGATCCCGTTCTTTTTTGGTGTGTTTTTGATGTGTTTTGGGGTCTCCGTTGGGTTTTGTTGGGTTCTTGTTGGTCATCATGTTGGAAAAGTGTAAATTGTGGGTTTTGGAGAATATCAGGTGAGTTTAAGTTTTTCTGGGTGGTGAATCTGTGGTTTTGGTTGAATTCTTCTTTTTTTTTTTTTTTTTTTTTTTTTTTTTTTTTTTTTAGCGTTTTCTTCTGTTTTTGGGGTGGTCCCATTCTTTTTTGGGGTGTTTTTGACATATTTTGGGGTCTCCGTTGGTTTTTGTTGGGTTCTTGTTGTTCATCATGGTGAAAACGTGTAAATTGTGGGTATTGGAGAACATTAGGTAGGTTTAGGGGGACTTTTGGGGTGGATCAACGGCTTTTAGGGTTTTCTTTCGGTTTTGGGGGTGATCCCGCTTTTTTTTGTGGTGTTTTTGACGTGTTTTGGGGTTTCCGTTGCGTTTCGTTGATTTCCTAATGTGTTTTAAGTTTGTTGGGAGTGGACTTTGGGATTTGGAGAACATCAGGTAGGTTTAGTGTGTTTTTGGGGTGGATCTATGTTTTTTGGGGTTTTCTTTCTTTTTTAGGGGTTATCCTGTTCTTGTTTGGGGTGTTTTTGACTTGTTTTGGGGTCTCCGTTGGGTTTTAGTTGGATTCTCGTTGGTCCTTAAGGGAAATGGGAGTGGATTGTGGGTTTTGAAGAAGATCAGGTGAGTTTAGGGTGGTTTTGCGGGGAAATTCATAGTGTTTGGTGTTTTTTCTTCTGATCCAGTTCTTTTTTGGGGTGTTTTTGAGGTGTTTTTGGGGTTTCCGTTGGGTTTCGTTGAGTTCCTAATGGGTTTTATGGTGGTTGGGAGTGGACATTTGGATTTGGAGAACATCAGGTACGTTTAGAGTGGTTTTGGGATTGGATCCGTGCTTTTTGGGGTTTTCTTTCGTTTTTGGGGGTGATCCTGTTCTTTTTTGGGGTGTTTTGGACGTGTTTTGGGTTCTCCGTTGGGTTTCGTTGGGTTTTCCGTTGGCATCATGGTGGAAAAGTGTAAATTGTGGGTTTTGGAGAACATCAGGTAGGTTTAGGGGGACTTTTGGGGTGGATTCATGGTATTTGGGGTTTTCTTCTGTTTTTTTTGGGGGGGTGATCGAATTCATTTTTGGGGTGTTTTTGACGTGTTTTGTGGTCTCTGTTTTGTTTCGTTGTGTTTTCCTTGTTCATTTTGGTGGAAATGGCTGAATAGTGGGTTTTGGAGAACATCAGGTAGGTTTAGGGTGGTTTTGGGATTTGATCCGTGCTTTTTGGGGATTTTGTTCCAGTTTTGGGGGTGATTCCGTTCTTGTTTGTGGTGTTTTTGATGTGTTTTGGGGTCTCCGTTGGGTTTCGTTGGGTTTTCCGTTGGCATCATGGTGGAAAAGGGTAAATTGTGGGTTTTGGAGAACATCAGGTAGGTTTAGGGGGACTTTTGGGGTGGATTCATGGTATTTGTTTTTTTTTTTTTTCTGTTTTTCTGGGGTGATCCCGTTCTTTTTTGGTGTGTTTTTGATGTGTTTTGGGGTCTCCGTTGGGTTTTGTTGGGTTCTTGTTGGTCATCATGTTGGAAAAGTGTAAATTGTGGGTTTTGGAGAATATCAGGTGAGTTTAAGTTTTTCTGGGTGGTGAATCTGTGGTTTTGGTTGAATTCTTCTGTTTTTTTTTTTTTTTTTTTTTTTTTTTTTTTTTTTTTTAGCGTTTTCTTCTGTTTTTGGGGTGGTCCCATTCTTTTTTGGGGTGTTTTTGACATATTTTGGGGTCTCCGTTGGTTTTTGTTGGGTTCTTGTTGTTCATCATGGTGAAAACGTGTAAATTGTGGGTATTGGAGAACATTAGGTAGGTTTAGGGGGACTTTTGGGGTGGATCAACGGCTTTTAGGGTTTTCTTTCGGTTTTGGGGGTGATCCCGCTTTTTTTTGTGGTGTTTTTGACGTGTTTTGGGGTTTCCGTTGCGTTTCGTTGATTTCCTAATGTGTTTTAAGTTTGTTGGGAGTGGACTTTGGGATTTGGAGAACATCAGGTAGGTTTAGTGTGTTTTTGGGGTGGATCTATGTTTTTTGGGGTTTTCTTTCTTTTTTAGGGGTTATCCTGTTCTTGTTTGGGGTGTTTTTGACTTGTTTTGGGGTCTCCGTTGGGTTTTAGTTGGATTCTCGTTGGTCCTTAAGGGAAATGGGAGTGGATTGTGGGTTTTGAAGAAGATCAGGTGAGTTTAGGGTGGTTTTGCGGGGAAATTCATAGTGTTTGGTGTTTTTTCTTCTGATCCAGTTCTTTTTTGGGGTGTTTTTGAGGTGTTTTTGGGGTTTCCGTTGGGTTTCGTTGAGTTCCTAATGGGTTTTATGGTGGTTGGGAGTGGACATTTGGATTTGGAGAACATCAGGTACGTTTAGAGTGGTTTTGGGATTGGATCCGTGCTCTTTGGGGTTTTCTTTCGTTTTTGGGGGTGATCCTGTTCTTTTTTGGGGTGTTTTGGACGTGTTTTGGGGTCTCCGTTGGGTTTCATTGTGTTTTCCGTGGTCATCATGCTGGAAAAGTGTAAATTGTGGGTTTTGGAGAACATCAGGTAGGTTTATGAGGACTTTTGGGGCAGATTCATGGCTTTTAGGATTTTCTTCTGTTTTTTTTTCTACTGATCCAGTTGTTTTTTGGCATGTTTTTGACGTGTTTTGGGGTCTCCGTTGGGTTTCATTGGGTTTTTCGTGGTCATCATGGTGGAAAAGTGTAAATTGTGGGTTTTGGAGAACATCAGGTAGATTTAGGGTGTTTTTTGGGTGGATCTATGGTTTTGGGGGATTTTGTTCCAGTTTTGGGGTGATCCAATTCTTTTTTGGGGTGTTTTGGACGTGTTTTGGGTTCTCCGTTGGGTTTCGTTGGGTTTTCCGTTGGCATCATGGTGGAAAAGTGTAAATTGTGGGTTTTGGAGAACATCAGGTAGGTTTAGGGGGACTTTTGGGGTGGATTCATGGTATTTGGGGTTTTCTTCTGTTTTTTTTGGGGGGGTGATCGAATTCATTTTTGGGGTGTTTTTGACGTGTTTTGTGGTCTCTGTTTTGTTTCGTTGTGTTTTCCTTGTTCATTTTGGTGGAAAAGGCTGAATAGTGGGTTTTGGAGAACATCAGGTAGGTTTAGGGTGGTTTTGGGATTTGATCCGTGCTTTTTGGGGATTTTGTTCCAGTTTTGGGGGTGACTCCGTTCTTGTTTGTGGTGTTTTTGGACGTGTTTTGGGGTCTCCGTTGGGTTTCGTTGGGTTCTTGTTGGTCATCATGTTGGAAAAGTGTAAATTGTGGGTTTTGGAGAATATCAGGTGAGTTTAAGTTTTTCTGGGTGGTGAATCTGTGGTTTTGGTTGAATTCTTCTGTTTTTTTTTAGCGTTTTCTTCTGTTTTTGGGGTGGTCCCATTCTTTTTTGGGGTGTTTTTGACATATTTTGGGGTCTCCGTTGGTTTTTGTTGGGTTCTTGTTGTTCATCATGGTGAAAACGTGTAAATTGTGGGTATTGGAGAACATTAGGTAGGTTTAGGGGGACTTTTGGGGTGGATCAACGGCTTTTAGGGTTTTCTTTCGGTTTTGGGGGTGATCCCGCTTTTTTTTGTGGTGTTTTTGACGTGTTTTGGGGTTTCCGTTGCGTTTCGTTGATTTCCTAATGTGTTTTAAGTTTGTTGGGAGTGGACTTTGGGATTTGGAGAACATCAGGTAGGTTTAGTGTGTTTTTGGGGTGGATCTATGTTTTTTGGGGTTTTCTTTCTTTTTTAGGGGTTATCCTGTTCTTGTTTGGGGTGTTTTTGACTTGTTTTGGGGTCTCCGTTGGGTTTTAGTTGGATTCTCGTTGGTCCTTAAGGTAAATGGGAGTGGATTGTGGGTTTTGAAGAAGATCAGGTGAGTTTAGGGTGGTTTTGCGGGGAAATTCATAGTGTTTGGTGTTTTTTCTTCTGATCCAGTTCTTTTTTGGGGTGTTTTTGAGGTGTTTTTGGGGTTTCCGTTGGGTTTCGTTGAGTTCCTAATGGGTTTTATGGTGGTTGGGAGTGGACATTTGGATTTGGAGAACATCAGGTACGTTTAGAGTGGTTTTGGGATTGGATCCGTGCTTTTTGGGGTTTTCTTTCGTTTTTGGGGGTGATCCTGTTCTTTTTTGGGGTGTTTTGGACGTGTTTTGGGTTCTCCGTTGGGTTTCGTTGTGTTTTCCGTGGTCATCATGCTGGAAAAGTGTAAATTGTGGGTTTTGGAGAACATCAGGTAGGTTTAGGGGGACTTTTGGGGTGGATTCATGGTATTTGGGGTTTTCTTCTGTTTTTTTTGGGGGGGTGATCGAATTCATTTTTGGGGTGTTTTTGACGTGTTTTGTGGTCTCTGTTTTGTTTCGTTGTGTTTTCCTTGTTCATTTTGGTGGAAAAGGCTGAATAGTGGGTTTTGGAGAACATCAGGTAGGTTTAGGGTGGTTTTGGGATTTGATCCGTGCTTTTTGGGGATTTTGTTCCAGTTTTGGGGGTGATTCCGTTCTTGTTTGTGGTGTTTTTGATGTGTTTTGGGGTCTCCGTTGGGTTTCGTTGGGTTTTCCGTTGGCATCATGGTGGAAAAGGGTAAATTGTGGGTTTTGGAGAACATCAGGTAGGTTTAGGGGGACTTTTGGGGTGGATTCATGGTATTTGTTTTTTTTTTTTTTCTGTTTTTCTGGGGTGATCCCGTTCTTTTTTGGTGTGTTTTTGATGTGTTTTGGGGTCTCCGTTGGGTTTTGTTGGGTTCTTGTTGGTCATCATGTTGGAAAAGTGTAAATTGTGGGTTTTGGAGAATATCAGGTGAGTTTAAGTTTTTCTGGGTGGTGAATCTGTGGTTTTGGTTGAATTCTTCTTTTTTTTTTTTTTTTTTTTTTTTTTTTTTTTTTTAGCGTTTTCTTTTGTTTTTGGGGTGGTCCCATTCTTTTTTGGGGTGTTTTTGACATATTTTGGGGTCTCCGTTGGTTTTTGTTGGGTTCTTGTTGTTCATCATGGTGAAAACGTGTAAATTGTGGGTATTGGAGAACATTAGGTAGGTTTAGGGGGACTTTTGGGGTGGATCAACGGCTTTTAGGGTTTTCTTTCGGTTTTGGGGGTGATCCCGCTTTTTTTTGTGGTGTTTTTGACGTGTTTTGGGGTTTCCGTTGCGTTTCGTTGATTTCCTAATGTGTTTTAAGTTTGTTGGGAGTGGACTTTGGGATTTGGAGAACATCAGGTAGGTTTAGTGTGTTTTTGGGGTGGATCTATGTTTTTTGGGGTTTTCTTTCTTTTTTAGGGGTTATCCTGTTCTTGTTTGGGGTGTTTTTGACTTGTTTTGGGGTCTCCGTTGGGTTTTAGTTGGATTCTCGTTGGTCCTTAAGGTAAATGGGAGTGGATTGTGGGTTTTGAAGAAGATCAGGTGAGTTTAGGGTGGTTTTGCGGGGAAATTCATAGTGTTTGGTGTTTTTTCTTCTGATCCAGTTCTTTTTTGGGGTGTTTTTGAGGTGTTTTTGGGGTTTCCGTTGGGTTTCGTTGAGTTCCTAATGGGTTTTATGGTGGTTGGGAGTGGACATTTGGATTTGGAGAACATCAGGTACGTTTAGAGTGGTTTTGGGATTGGATCCGTGCTTTTTGGGGTTTTCTTTCGTTTTTGGGGGTGATCCTGTTCTTTTTTGGGGTGTTTTGGACGTGTTTTGGGTTCTCCGTTGGGTTTCGTTGTGTTTTCCGTGGTCATCATGCTGGAAAAGTGTAAATTGTGGGTTTTGGAGAACATCAGGTAGGTTTAGGGGGACTTTTGGGGTGGATTCATGGTATTTGGGGTTTTCTTCTGTTTTTTTTGGGGGGGTGATCGAATTCATTTTTGGGGTGTTTTTGACGTGTTTTGTGGTCTCTGTTTTGTTTCGTTGTGTTTTCCTTGTTCATTTTGGTGGAAAAGGCTGAATAGTGGGTTTTGGAGAACATCAGGTAGGTTTAGGGTGGTTTTGGGATTTGATCCGTGCTTTTTGGGGATTTTGTTCCAGTTTTGGGGGTGATTCCGTTCTTGTTTGTGGTGTTTTTGATGTGTTTTGGGGTCTCCGTTGGGTTTCGTTGGGTTTTCCGTTGGCATCATGGTGGAAAAGGGTAAATTGTGGGTTTTGGAGAACATCAGGTAGGTTTAGGGGGACTTTTGGGGTGGATTCATGGTATTTGTTTTTTTTTTTTTTCTGTTTTTCTGGGGTGATCCCGTTCTTTTTTGGTGTGTTTTTGATGTGTTTTGGGGTCTCCGTTGGGTTTTGTTGGGTTCTTGTTGGTCATCATGTTGGAAAAGTGTAAATTGTGGGTTTTGGAGAATATCAGGTGAGTTTAAGTTTTTCTGGGTGGTGAATCTGTGGTTTTGGTTGAATTCTTCTTTTTTTTTTTTTTTTTTTTTTTTTTTTTTTTTTTTTAGCGTTTTCTTCTGTTTTTGGGGTGGTCCCATTCTTTTTTGGGGTGTTTTTGACATATTTTGGGGTCTCCGTTGGTTTTTGTTGGGTTCTTGTTGTTCATCATGGTGAAAACGTGTAAATTGTGGGTATTGGAGAACATTAGGTAGGTTTAGGGGGACTTTTGGGGTGGATCAACGGCTTTTAGGGTTTTCTTTCGGTTTTGGGGGTGATCCCGCTTTTTTTTGTGGTGTTTTTGACGTGTTTTGGGGTTTCCGTTGCGTTTCGTTGATTTCCTAATGTGTTTTAAGTTTGTTGGGAGTGGACTTTGGGATTTGGAGAACATCAGGTAGGTTTAGTGTGTTTTTGGGGTGGATCTATGTTTTTTGGGGTTTTCTTTCTTTTTTAGGGGTTATCCTGTTCTTGTTTGGGGTGTTTTTGACTTGTTTTGGGGTCTCCGTTGGGTTTTAGTTGGATTCTCGTTGGTCCTTAAGGGAAATGGGAGTGGATTGTGGGTTTTGAAGAAGATCAGGTGAGTTTAGGGTGGTTTTGCGGGGAAATTCATAGTGTTTGGTGTTTTTTCTTCTGATCCAGTTCTTTTTTGGGGTGTTTTTGAGGTGTTTTTGGGGTTTCCGTTGGGTTTCGTTGAGTTCCTAATGGGTTTTATGGTGGTTGGGAGTGGACATTTGGATTTGGAGAACATCAGGTACGTTTAGAGTGGTTTTGGGATTGGATCCGTGCTTTTTGGGGTTTTCTTTCGTTTTTGGGGGTGATCCTGTTCTTTTTTGGGGTGTTTTGGACGTGTTTTGGGTTCTCCGTTGGGTTTCGTTGGGTTTTCCGTTGGCATCATGGTGGAAAAGTGTAAATTGTGGGTTTTGGAGAACATCAGGTAGGTTTAGGGGGACTTTTGGGGTGGATTCATGGTATTTGGGGTTTTCTTCTGTTTTTTTTGGGGGGGTGATCGAATTCATTTTTGGGGTGTTTTTGACGTGTTTTGTGGTCTCTGTTTTGTTTCGTTGTGTTTTCCTTGTTCATTTTGGTGGAAATGGCTGAATAGTGGGTTTTGGAGAACATCAGGTAGGTTTAGGGTGGTTTTGGGATTTGATCCGTGCTTTTTGGGGATTTTGTTCCAGTTTTGGGGGTGATTCCGTTCTTGTTTGTGGTGTTTTTGATGTGTTTTGGGGTCTCCGTTGGGTTTCGTTGGGTTTTCCGTTGGCATCATGGTGGAAAAGGGTAAATTGTGGGTTTTGGAGAACATCAGGTAGGTTTAGGGGGACTTTTGGGGTGGATTCATGGTATTTGTTTTTTTTTTTTTTCTGTTTTTCTGGGGTGATCCCGTTCTTTTTTGGTGTGTTTTTGATGTGTTTTGGGGTCTCCGTTGGGTTTTGTTGGGTTCTTGTTGGTCATCATGTTGGAAAAGTGTAAATTGTGGGTTTTGGAGAATATCAGGTGAGTTTAAGTTTTTCTGGGTGGTGAATCTGTGGTTTTGGTTGAATTCTTCTGTTTTTTTTTTTTTTTTTTTTTTTTTTTTTTTTTTTTTTAGCGTTTTCTTCTGTTTTTGGGGTGGTCCCATTCTTTTTTGGGGTGTTTTTGACATATTTTGGGGTCTCCGTTGGTTTTTGTTGGGTTCTTGTTGTTCATCATGGTGAAAACGTGTAAATTGTGGGTATTGGAGAACATTAGGTAGGTTTAGGGGGACTTTTGGGGTGGATCAACGGCTTTTAGGGTTTTCTTTCGGTTTTGGGGGTGATCCCGCTTTTTTTTGTGGTGTTTTTGACGTGTTTTGGGGTTTCCGTTGCGTTTCGTTGATTTCCTAATGTGTTTTAAGTTTGTTGGGAGTGGACTTTGGGATTTGGAGAACATCAGGTAGGTTTAGTGTGTTTTTGGGGTGGATCTATGTTTTTTGGGGTTTTCTTTCTTTTTTAGGGGTTATCCTGTTCTTGTTTGGGGTGTTTTTGACTTGTTTTGGGGTCTCCGTTGGGTTTTAGTTGGATTCTCGTTGGTCCTTAAGGGAAATGGGAGTGGATTGTGGGTTTTGAAGAAGATCAGGTGAGTTTAGGGTGGTTTTGCGGGGAAATTCATAGTGTTTGGTGTTTTTTCTTCTGATCCAGTTCTTTTTTGGGGTGTTTTTGAGGTGTTTTTGGGGTTTCCGTTGGGTTTCGTTGAGTTCCTAATGGGTTTTATGGTGGTTGGGAGTGGACATTTGGATTTGGAGAACATCAGGTACGTTTAGAGTGGTTTTGGGATTGGATCCGTGCTCTTTGGGGTTTTCTTTCGTTTTTGGGGGTGATCCTGTTCTTTTTTGGGGTGTTTTGGACGTGTTTTGGGGTCTCCGTTGGGTTTCATTGTGTTTTCCGTGGTCATCATGCTGGAAAAGTGTAAATTGTGGGTTTTGGAGAACATCAGGTAGGTTTATGAGGACTTTTGGGGCAGATTCATGGCTTTTAGGATTTTCTTCTGTTTTTTTTTCTACTGATCCAGTTGTTTTTTGGCATGTTTTTGACGTGTTTTGGGGTCTCCGTTGGGTTTCATTGGGTTTTTCGTGGTCATCATGGTGGAAAAGTGTAAATTGTGGGTTTTGGAGAACATCAGGTAGATTTAGGGTGTTTTTTGGGTGGATCTATGGTTTTGGGGGATTTTGTTCCAGTTTTGGGGTGATCCAATTCTTTTTTGGGGTGTTTTGGATGTGTTTTGGGTTCTCCGTTGGGTTTCGTTGGGTTTTCCGTTGGCATCATGGTGGAAAAGTGTAAATTGTGGGTTTTGGAGAACATCAGGTAGGTTTAGGGGGACTTTTGGGGTGGATTCATGGTATTTGGGGTTTTCTTCTGTTTTTTTTGGGGGGGTGATCGAATTCATTTTTGGGGTGTTTTTGACGTGTTTTGTGGTCTCTGTTTTGTTTCGTTGTGTTTTCCTTGTTCATTTTGGTGGAAAAGGCTGAATAGTGGGTTTTGGAGAACATCAGGTAGGTTTAGGGTGGTTTTGGGATTTGATCCGTGCTTTTTGGGGATTTTGTTCCAGTTTTGGGGGTGACTCCGTTCTTGTTTGTGGTGTTTTTGGACGTGTTTTGGGGTCTCCGTTGGGTTTCGTTGGGTTCTTGTTGGTCATCATGTTGGAAAAGTGTAAATTGTGGGTTTTGGAGAATATCAGGTGAGTTTAAGTTTTTCTGGGTGGTGAATCTGTGGTTTTGGTTGAATTCTTCTGTTTTTTTTTAGCGTTTTCTTCTGTTTTTGGGGTGGTCCCATTCTTTTTTGGGGTGTTTTTGACATATTTTGGGGTCTCCGTTGGTTTTTGTTGGGTTCTTGTTGTTCATCATGGTGAAAACGTGTAAATTGTGGGTATTGGAGAACATTAGGTAGGTTTAGGGGGACTTTTGGGGTGGATCAACGGCTTTTAGGGTTTTCTTTCGGTTTTGGGGGTGATCCCGCTTTTTTTTGTGGTGTTTTTGACGTGTTTTGGGGTTTCCGTTGCGTTTCGTTGATTTCCTAATGTGTTTTAAGTTTGTTGGGAGTGGACTTTGGGATTTGGAGAACATCAGGTAGGTTTAGTGTGTTTTTGGGGTGGATCTATGTTTTTTGGGGTTTTCTTTCTTTTTTAGGGGTTATCCTGTTCTTGTTTGGGGTGTTTTTGACTTGTTTTGGGGTCTCCGTTGGGTTTTAGTTGGATTCTCGTTGGTCCTTAAGGTAAATGGGAGTGGATTGTGGGTTTTGAAGAAGATCAGGTGAGTTTAGGGTGGTTTTGCGGGGAAATTCATAGTGTTTGGTGTTTTTTCTTCTGATCCAGTTCTTTTTTGGGGTGTTTTTGAGGTGTTTTTGGGGTTTCCGTTGGGTTTCGTTGAGTTCCTAATGGGTTTTATGGTGGTTGGGAGTGGACATTTGGATTTGGAGAACATCAGGTACGTTTAGAGTGGTTTTGGGATTGGATCCGTGCTTTTTGGGGTTTTCTTTCGTTTTTGGGGGTGATCCTGTTCTTTTTTGGGGTGTTTTGGACGTGTTTTGGGTTCTCCGTTGGGTTTCGTTGTGTTTTCCGTGGTCATCATGCTGGAAAAGTGTAAATTGTGGGTTTTGGAGAACATCAGGTAGGTTTAGGGGGACTTTTGGGGTGGATTCATGGTATTTGGGGTTTTCTTCTGTTTTTTTTGGGGGGGTGATCGAATTCATTTTTGGGGTGTTTTTGACGTGTTTTGTGGTCTCTGTTTTGTTTCGTTGTGTTTTCCTTGTTCATTTTGGTGGAAAAGGCTGAATAGTGGGTTTTGGAGAACATCAGGTAGGTTTAGGGTGGTTTTGGGATTTGATCCGTGCTTTTTGGGGATTTTGTTCCAGTTTTGGGGGTGATTCCGTTCTTGTTTGTGGTGTTTTTGATGTGTTTTGGGGTCTCCGTTGGGTTTCGTTGGGTTTTCCGTTGGCATCATGGTGGAAAAGGGTAAATTGTGGGTTTTGGAGAACATCAGGTAGGTTTAGGGGGACTTTTGGGGTGGATTCATGGTATTTGTTTTTTTTTTTTTTCTGTTTTTCTGGGGTGATCCCGTTCTTTTTTGGTGTGTTTTTGATGTGTTTTGGGGTCTCCGTTGGGTTTTGTTGGGTTCTTGTTGGTCATCATGTTGGAAAAGTGTAAATTGTGGGTTTTGGAGAATATCAGGTGAGTTTAAGTTTTTCTGGGTGGTGAATCTGTGGTTTTGGTTGAATTCTTCTTTTTTTTTTTTTTTTTTTTTTTTTTTTTTTTTTTAGCGTTTTCTTTTGTTTTTGGGGTGGTCCCATTCTTTTTTGGGGTGTTTTTGACATATTTTGGGGTCTCCGTTGGTTTTTGTTGGGTTCTTGTTGTTCATCATGGTGAAAACGTGTAAATTGTGGGTATTGGAGAACATTAGGTAGGTTTAGGGGGACTTTTGGGGTGGATCAACGGCTTTTAGGGTTTTCTTTCGGTTTTGGGGGTGATCCCGCTTTTTTTTGTGGTGTTTTTGACGTGTTTTGGGGTTTCCGTTGCGTTTCGTTGATTTCCTAATGTGTTTTAAGTTTGTTGGGAGTGGACTTTGGGATTTGGAGAACATCAGGTAGGTTTAGTGTGTTTTTGGGGTGGATCTATGTTTTTTGGGGTTTTCTTTCTTTTTTAGGGGTTATCCTGTTCTTGTTTGGGGTGTTTTTGACTTGTTTTGGGGTCTCCGTTGGGTTTTAGTTGGATTCTCGTTGGTCCTTAAGGTAAATGGGAGTGGATTGTGGGTTTTGAAGAAGATCAGGTGAGTTTAGGGTGGTTTTGCGGGGAAATTCATAGTGTTTGGTGTTTTTTCTTCTGATCCAGTTCTTTTTTGGGGTGTTTTTGAGGTGTTTTTGGGGTTTCCGTTGGGTTTCGTTGAGTTCCTAATGGGTTTTATGGTGGTTGGGAGTGGACATTTGGATTTGGAGAACATCAGGTACGTTTAGAGTGGTTTTGGGATTGGATCCGTGCTTTTTGGGGTTTTCTTTCGTTTTTGGGGGTGATCCTGTTCTTTTTTGGGGTGTTTTGGACGTGTTTTGGGTTCTCCGTTGGGTTTCGTTGTGTTTTCCGTGGTCATCATGGTGGAAAAGTGTAAATTGTGGGTTTTGGAGAACATCAGGTAGGTTTAGGGGGACTTTTGGGGTGGATTCATGGTATTTGGGGTTTTCTTCTGTTTTTTTTGGGGGGGTGATCGAATTCATTTTTGGGGTGTTTTTGACGTGTTTTGTGGTCTCTGTTTTGTTTCGTTGTGTTTTCCTTGTTCATTTTGTTGGAAAAGGCTGAATAGTGGGTTTTGGAGAACATCAGGTAGGTTTAGGGTGGTTTTGGGATTTGATCCGTGCTTTTTGGGGATTTTGTTCCAGTTTTGGGGGTGATTCCGTTCTTGTTTGTGGTGTTTTTGATGTGTTTTGGGGTCTCCGTTGGGTTTCGTTGGGTTTTCCGTTGGCATCATGGTGGAAAAGGGTAAATTGTGGGTTTTGGAGAACATCAGGTAGGTTTAGGGGGACTTTTGGGGTGGATTCATGGTATTTGTTTTTTTTTTTTTTCTGTTTTTCTGGGGTGATCCCGTTCTTTTTTGGTGTGTTTTTGATGTGTTTTGGCGTCTCCGTTGGGTTTTGTTGGGTTCTTGTTGGTCATCATGTTGGAAAAGTGTAAATTGTGGGTTTTGGAGAATATCAGGTGAGTTTAAGTTTTTCTGGGTGGTGAATCTGTGGTTTTGGTTGAATTCTTCTGTTTTTTTTTTTTTTTTTTTTTTTTTTTTTAGCGTTTTCTTCTGTTTTTGGGGTGGTCCCATTCTTTTTTGGGGTGTTTTTGACATATTTTGGGGTCTCCGTTGGTTTTTGTTGGGTTCTTGTTGTTCATCATGGTGAAAACGTGTAAATTGTGGGTATTGGAGAACATTAGGTAGGTTTAGGGGGACTTTTGGGTGGATCTATGGTTTTCGGGGATTTTGTTCCAGTTTTGGGGTGATCCAATTCTTTTTTGGGGTGTTTTGGACGTGTTTTGGGTTCTCCGTTGGGTTTCGTTGGGTTTTCCGTTGGCATCATGGTGGAAAAGTGTAAATTGTGGGTTTTGGAGAACATCAGGTAGGTTTAGGGGGACTTTTGGGGTGGATTCATGGTATTTGGGGTTTTCTTCTGTTTTTTTTGGGGGGGTGATCGAATTCATTTTTGGGGTGTTTTTGACGTGTTTTGTGGTCTCTGTTTTGTTTCGTTGTGTTTTCCTTGTTCATTTTGGTGGAAATGGCTGAATAGTGGGTTTTGGAGAACATCAGGTAGGTTTAGGGTGGTTTTGGGATTTGATCCGTGCTTTTTGGGGATTTTGTTCCAGTTTTGGGGGTGATTCCGTTCTTGTTTGTGGTGTTTTTGATGTGTTTTGGGGTCTCCGTTGGGTTTCGTTGGGTTTTCCGTTGGCATCATGGTGGAAAAGGGTAAATTGTGGGTTTTGGAGAACATCAGGTAGGTTTAGGGGGACTTTTGGGGTGGATTCATGGTATTTGTTTTTTTTTTTTTTCTGTTTTTCTGGGGTGATCCCGTTCTTTTTTGGTGTGTTTTTGATGTGTTTTGGGGTCTCCGTTGGGTTTTGTTGGGTTCTTGTTGGTCATCATGTTGGAAAAGTGTAAATTGTGGGTTTTGGAGAATATCAGGTGAGTTTAAGTTTTTCTGGGTGGTGAATCTGTGGTTTTGGTTGAATTCTTCTGTTTTTTTTTTTTTTTTTTTTTTTTTTTTTTTAGCGTTTTCTTCTGTTTTTGGGGTGGTCCCATTCTTTTTTGGGGTGTTTTTGACATATTTTGGGGTCTCCGTTGGTTTTTGTTGGGTTCTTGTTGTTCATCATGGTGAAAACGTGTAAATTGTGGGTATTGGAGAACATTAGGTAGGTTTAGGGGGACTTTTGGGGTGGATCAACGGCTTTTAGGGTTTTCTTTCGGTTTTGGGGGTGATCCCGCTTTTTTTTGTGGTGTTTTTGACGTTTTTTGGGGTTTCCGTTGCGTTTCGTTGATTTCCTAATGTGTTTTAAGTTTGTTGGGAGTGGACTTTGGGATTTGGAGAACATCAGGTAGGTTTAGTGTGTTTTTGGGGTGGATCTATGTTTTTTGGGGTTTTCTTTCTTTTTTAGGGGTTATCCTGTTCTTGTTTGGGGTGTTTTTGACTTGTTTTGGGGTCTCCGTTGGGTTTTAGTTGGATTCTCGTTGGTCCTTAAGGTAAATGGGAGTGGATTGTGGGTTTTGAAGAAGATCAGGTGAGTTTAGGGTGGTTTTGCGGGGAAATTCATAGTGTTTGGTGTTTTTTCTTCTGATCCAGTTCTTTTTTGGGGTGTTTTTGAGGTGTTTTTGGGGTTTCCGTTGGGTTTCGTTGAGTTCCTAATGGGTTTTATGGTGGTTGGGAGTGGACATTTGGATTTGGAGAACATCAGGTACGTTTAGAGTGGTTTTGGGATTGGATCCGTGCTCTTTGGGGTTTTCTTTCGTTTTTGGGGGTGATCCTGTTCTTTTTTGGGGTGTTTTGGACGTGTTTTGGGGTCTCCGTTGGGTTTCGTTGTGTTTTCCGTGGTCATCATGCTGGAAAAGTGTAAATTGTGGGTTTTGGAGAACATCAGGTAGGTTTATGAGGACTTTTGGGGCAGATTCATGGCTTTTAGGATTTTCTTCTGTTTTTTTTTCTACTGATCCAGTTGTTTTTTGGCATGTTTTTGACGTGTTTTGGGGTCTCCGTTGGGTTTCATTGGGTTTTTCGTGGTCATCATGGTGGAAAAGTGTAAATTGTGGGTTTTGGAGAACATCAGGTAGATTTAGGGTGTTTTTTGGGTGGATCTATGGTTTTGGGGGATTTTGTTCCAGTTTTGGGGTGATCCAATTCTTTTTTGGTGTGTTTTGGACGTGTTTTGGGTTCTCCGTTGGGTTTCGTTGGGTTTTCCGTTGGCATCATGGTGGAAAAGTGTAAATTGTGGGTTTTGGAGAACATCAGGTAGGTTTAGGGGGACTTTTGGGGTGGATTCATGGTATTTGGTGTTTTCTTCTGTTTTTTTTGGGGGGGTGATCGAATTCATTTTTGGGGTGTTTTTGACGTGTTTTGTGGTCTCTGTTTTGTTTCGTTGTGTTTTCCTTGTTCATTTTGGTGGAAAAGGCTGAATAGTGGGTTTTGGAGAACATCAGGTAGGTTTAGGGTGGTTTTGGGATTTGATCCGTGCTTTTTGGGGATTTTGTTCCAGTTTTGGGGGTGACTCCGTTCTTGTTTGTGGTGTTTTTGGACGTGTTTTGGGGTCTCCGTTGGGTTTCGTTGGGTTCTTGTTGGTCATCATGTTGGAAAAGTGTAAATTGTGGGTTTTGGAGAATATCAGGTGAGTTTTAGTTTTTCTGGGTGGTGAATCTGTGGTTTTGGTTGAATTCTTCTTTTTTTTTTAGCGTTTTCTTCTGTTTTTGGGGTGGTCCCATTCTTTTTGGGGTGTTTTTGACATATTTTGGGGTCTCCGTTGGTTTTTGTTGGGTTCTTGTTGTTCATCATGGTGAAAACGTGTAAATTGTGGGTATTGGAGAACATTAGGTAGGTTTAGGGGGACTTTTGGGGTGGATCAACGGCTTTTAGGGTTTTCTTTCGGTTTTGGGGGTGATCCCGCTTTTTTTTGTGGTGTTTTTGACGTGTTTTGGGGTTTCCGTTGCGTTTCGTTGATTTCCTAATGTGTTTTAAGTTTGTTGGGAGTGGACTTTGGGATTTGGAGAACATCAGGTAGGTTTAGTGTGTTTTTGGGGTGGATCTATGTTTTTTGGGGTTTTCTTTCTTTTTTAGGGGTTATCCTGTTCTTGTTTGGGGTGTTTTTGACTTGTTTTGGGGTCTCCGTTGGGTTTTAGTTGGATTCTCGTTGGTCCTTAAGGGAAATGGGAGTGGATTGTGGGTTTTGAAGAAGATCAGGTGAGTTTAGGGTGGTTTTGCGGGGAAATTCATAGTGTTTGGTGTTTTTTCTTCTGATCCAGTTCTTTTTTGGGGTGTTTTTGAGGTGTTTTTGGGGTTTCCGTTGGGTTTCGTTGAGTTCCTAATGGGTTTTATGGTGGTTGGGAGTGGACATTTGGATTTGGAGAACATCAGGTACGTTTAGAGTGGTTTTGGGATTGGATCCGTGCTCTTTGGGGTTTTCTTTCGTTTTTGGGGGTGATCCTGTTCTTTTTTGGGGTGTTTTGGACGTGTTTTGGGGTCTCCGTTGGGTTTCATTGGGTTTTTCGTGGTCATCATGGTGGAAAAGTGTAAATTGTGGGTTTTGGAGAACATCAGGTAGATTTAGGGTGTTTTTTGGGTGGATCTATGGTTTTGAGGGATTTTGTTCCAGTTTTGGGGTGATCCAATTTTTTTTTGGTGTGTTTTGGACGTGTTTTGGGTTCTCCGTTGGGTTTCGTTGTGTTTTCCGTGGTCATCATGGTGGAAAAGTGTAAATTGTGGGTTTTGGAGAACATCAGGTAGGTTTAGGGGGACTTTTGGGGTGGATTCATGGTATTTGGTGTTTTCTTCTGTTTTTTTTTGGGGGGTGATCGAATTCATTTTTGGGGTGTTTTTGACGTGTTTTGTGGTCTCTGTTTTGTTTCGTTGTGTTTTCCTTGTTCATTTTGTTGGAAAAGGCTGAATAGTGGGTTTTGGAGAACATCAGGTAGGTTTAGGGTGGTTTTGGGATTTGATCCGTGCTTTTTGGGGATTTTGTTCCAGTTTTGGGGGTGATTCCGTTCTTGTTTGTGGTGTTTTTGATGTGTTTTGGGGTCTCCGTTGGGTTTCGTTGGGTTTTCCGTTGGCATCATGGTGGAAAAGGGTAAATTGTGGGTTTTGGAGAACATCAGGTAGGTTTAGGGGGACTTTTGGGGTGGATTCATGGTATTTGTTTTTTTTTTTTTTCTGTTTTTCTGGGGTGATCCCGTTCTTTTTTGGTGTGTTTTTGATGTGTTTTGGGGTCTCCGTTGGGTTTTGTTGGGTTCTTGTTGGTCATCATGTTGGAAAAGTGTAAATTGTGGGTTTTGGAGAATATCAGGTGAGTTTAAGTTTTTCTGGGTGGTGAATCTGTGGTTTTGGTTGAATTCTTCTGGTTTTTTTTTTTTATTTTTTTTTTTTTAGCGTTTTCTTCTGTTTTTGGGGTGGTCCCATTCTTTTTTGGGGTGTTTTTGACATATTTTGGGGTCTCCGTTGGTTTTTGTTGGGTTCTTGTTGTTCATCATGGTGAAAACGTGTAAATTGTGGGTATTGGAGAACATTAGGTAGGTTTAGGGGGACTTTTGGGTGGATCTATGGTTTTCGGGGATTTTGTTCCAGTTTTGGGGTGATCCAATTCTTTTTTGGGTTGTTTTGGACGTGTTTTGGGTTCTCCGTTGGGTTTCGTTGTGTTTTCCGTGGTCATCATGCTGGAAAAGTGTAAATTGTGGGTTTTGGAGAACATCAGGTAGGTTTATGAGGACTTTTGGGGCAGATTCATGGCTTTTAGGATTTTCTTCTGTTTTTTTTTCTACTGATCCAGTTGTTTTTTGGCATGTTTTTGACGTGTTTTGGGGTCTCCGTTGGGTTTCGTTGAGTTCCTAATGGGTTTTATGGTGGTTGGGAGTGGACATTTGGATTTGGAGAACATCAGGTACGTTTAGAGTGGTTTTGGGATTGGATCCGTGCTCTTTGGGGTTTTCTTTCGTTTTTGGGGGTGATCCTGTTCTTTTTTGGGGTGTTTTGGACGTGTTTTGGGGTCTCCGTTGGGTTTCATTGGGTTTTTCGTGGTCATCATGGTGGAAAAGTGTAAATTGTGGGTTTTGGAGAACATCAGGTAGATTTAGGGTGTTTTTTTGGGTGGATCTATGGTTTTGGGGGATTTTGTTCCAGTTTTGGGGTGATCCAATTCTTTTTTGGTGTGTTTTGGACGTGTTTTGGGTTCTCCGTTGGGTTTCGTTGGGTTTTCCGTTGGCATCATGGTGGAAAAGTGTAAATTGTGGGTTTTGGAGAACATCAGGTAGGTTTAGGGGGACTTTTGGGGTGGATTCATGGTATTTGGGGTTTTCTTCTGTTTTTTTTGGGGGGGTGATCGAATTCATTTTTGGGGTGTTTTTGACGTGTTTTGTGGTCTCTGTTTTGTTTCGTTGTGTTTTCCTTGTTCATTTTGTTGGAAAAGGCTGAATAGTGGGTTTTGGAGAACATCAGGTAGGTTTAGGGTGGTTTTGGGATTTGATCCGTGCTTTTTGGGGATTTTGTTCCAGTTTTGGGGGTGATTCCGTTCTTGTTTGTGGTGTTTTTGATGTGTTTTGGGGTCTCCGTTGGGTTTCGTTGGGTTTTCCGTTGGCATCATGGTGGAAAAGGGTAAATTGTGGGTTTTGGAGAACATCAGGTAGGTTTAGGGGGACTTTTGGGGTGGATTCATGGTATTTGTTTTTTTTTTTTTTCTGTTTTTCTGGGGTGATCCCGTTCTTTTTTGGTGTGTTTTTGATGTGTTTTGGGGTCTCCGTTGGGTTTTGTTGGGTTCTTGTTGGTCATCATGTTGGAAAAGTGTAAATTGTGGGTTTTGGAGAATATCAGGTGAGTTTAAGTTTTTCTGGGTGGTGAATCTGTGGTTTTGGTTGAATTCTTCTGGTTTTTTTTTTTTTTTTTTTTTTTTTTTTTTAGCGTTTTCTTCTGTTTTTGGGGTGGTCCCATTCTTTTTTGGGGTGTTTTTGACATATTTTGGGGTCTCCGTTGGTTTTTGTTGGGTTCTTGTTGTTCATCATGGTGAAAACGTGTAAATTGTGGGTATTGGAGAACATTAGGTAGGTTTAGGGGGACTTTTGGGTGGATCTATGGTTTTCGGGGATTTTGTTCCAGTTTTGGGGTGATCCAATTCTTTTTTGGGGTGTTTTGGACGTGTTTTGGGTTCTCCGTTGGGTTTCGTTGTGTTTTCCGTGGTCATCATGCTGGAAAAGTGTAAATTGTGGGTTTTGGAGAACATCAGGTAGGTTTATGAGGACTTTTGGGGCAGATTCATGGCTTTTAGGATTTTCTTCTGTTTTTTTTTCTACTGATCCAGTTGTTTTTTGGCATGTTTTTGACGTGTTTTGGGGTCTCCGTTGGGTTTCATTGGGGTTTTCGTGGTCATCATGGTGGAAAAGTGTAAATTGTGGGTTTTGGAGAACATCAGGTAGATTTAGGGTGTTTTTTGGGTGGATCTATGGTTTTGAGGGATTTTGTTCCAGTTTTGGGGTGATCCAATTTTTTTTTGGTGTGTTTTGGACGTGTTTTGGGTTCTCCGTTGGGTTTCGTTGTGTTTTCCGTGGTCATCATGGTGGAAAAGTGTAAATTGTGGGTTTTGGAGAACATCAGGTAGGTTTAGGGGGACTTTTGGGGTGGATTCATGGTATTTGGGGTTTTCTTCTGTTTTTTTTTGGGGGGTGATCGAATTCATTTTTGGGGTGTTTTTGACGTGTTTTGTGGTCTCTGTTTTGTTTCGTTGTGTTTTCCTTGTTCATTTTGGTGGAAAAGGCTGAATAGTGGGTTTTGGAGAACATCAGGTAGGTTTAGGGTGGTTTTGGGATTTGATCCGTGCTTTTTGGGGATTTTGTTCCAGTTTTGGGGGTGATTCCGTTCTTGTTTGTGGTGTTTTTGATGTGTTTTGGGGTCTCCGTTGGGTTTCGTTGGGTTTTCCGTTGGCATCATGGTGGAAAAGTGTAAATTGTGGGTTTTGGAGAATATCAGGTGAGTTTAAGTTTTTCTGGGTGGTGAATCTGTGGTTTTGGTTGAATTCTTCTGTTTTTTTTTAGCGTTTTCTTCTGTTTTTGGGGTGGTCCCATTCTTTTTTGGGGTGTTTTTGACATATTTTGGGGTCTCCGTTGGTTTTTGTTGGGTTCTTGTTGTTCATCATGGTGAAAACGTGTAAATTGTGGGTATTGGAGAACATTAGGTAGGTTTAGGGGGACTTTTGGGGTGGATCAACGGCTTTTAGGGTTTTCTTTCGGTTTTGGGGGTGATCCCGCTTTTTTTTGTGGTGTTTTTGACGTGTTTTGGGGTTTCCGTTGCGTTTCGTTGATTTCCTAATGTGTTTTAAGTTTGTTGGGAGTGGACTTTGGGATTTGGAGAACATCAGGTAGGTTTAGTGTGTTTTTGGGGTGGATCTATGTTTTTTGGGGTTTTCTTTCTTTTTTAGGGGTTATCCTGTTCTTGTTTGGGGTGTTTTTGACTTGTTTTGGGGTCTCCGTTGGGTTTTAGTTGGATTCTCGTTGGTCCTTAAGGTAAATGGGAGTGGATTGTGGGTTTTGAAGAAGATCAGGTGAGTTTAGGGTGGTTTTGCGGGGAAATTCATAGTGTTTGGTGTTTTTTCTTCTGATCCAGTTCTTTTTTGGGGTGTTTTTGAGGTGTTTTTGGGGTTTCCGTTGGGTTTCGTTGAGTTCCTAATGGGTTTTATGGTGGTTGGGAGTGGACATTTGGATTTGGAGAACATCAGGTACGTTTAGAGTGGTTTTGGGATTGGATCCGTGCTCTTTGGGGTTTTCTTTCGTTTTTGGGGGTGATCCTGTTCTTTTTTGGGGTGTTTTGGACGTGTTTTGGGGTCTCCGTTGGGTTTCATTGGGTTTTCCGTTGGCATCATGGTGGAAAAGTGTAAATTGTGGGTTTTGGAGAACATCAGGTAGATTTAGGGTGTTTTTTTGGGTGGATCTATGGTTTTGGGGGATTTTGTTCCAGTTTTGGGGTGATCCAATTCTTTTTTGGTGTGTTTTGGACGTGTTTTGGGTTCTCCGTTGGGTTTCGTTGGGTTTTCCGTTGGCATCATGGTGGAAAAGTGTAAATTGTGGGTTTTGGAGAACATCAGGTAGGTTTAGGGGGACTTTTGGGGTGGATTCATGGTATTTGGGGTTTTCTTCTGTTTTTTTTGGGGGGGTGATCGAATTCATTTTTGGGGTGTTTTTGACGTGTTTTGTGGTCTCTGTTTTGTTTCGTTGTGTTTTCCTTGTTCATTTTGGTGGAAAAGGCTGAATAGTGGGTTTTGGAGAACATCAGGTAGGTTTAGGGTGGTTTTGGGATTTGATCCGTGCTTTTTGGGGATTTTGTTCCAGTTTTGGGGGTGATTCCGTTCTTGTTTGTGGTGTTTTTGATGTGTTTTGGGGTCTCCGTTGGGTTTCGTTGGGTTTTCCGTTGGCATCATGGTGGAAAAGGGTAAATTGTGGGTTTTGGAGAACATCAGGTAGGTTTAGGGGGACTTTTGGGGTGGATTCATGGTATTTGTTTTTTTTTTTTTTCTGTTTTTCTGGGGTGATCCCGTTCTTTTTTGGTGTGTTTTTGATGTGTTTTGGGGTCTCCGTTGGGTTTTGTTGGGTTCTTGTTGGTCATCATGTTGGAAAAGTGTAAATTGTGGGTTTTGGAGAATATCAGGTGAGTTTAAGTTTTTCTGGGTGGTGAATCTGTGGTTTTGGTTGAATTCTTCTGGTTTTTTTTTTTTTTTTTTTTTTTTTTTTTTTAGCGTTTTCTTCTGTTTTTGGGGTGGTCCCATTCTTTTTTGGGGTGTTTTTGACATATTTTGGGGTCTCCGTTGGTTTTTGTTGGGTTCTTGTTGTTCATCATGGTGAAAACGTGTAAATTGTGGGTATTGGAGAACATTAGGTAGGTTTAGGGGGACTTTTGGGTGGATCTATGGTTTTCGGGGATTTTGTTCCAGTTTTGGGGTGATCCAATTCTTTTTTGGGTTGTTTTGGACGTGTTTTGGGTTCTCCGTTGGGTTTCGTTGTGTTTTCCGTGGTCATCATGCTGGAAAAGTGTAAATTGTGGGTTTTGGAGAACATCAGGTAGGTTTATGAGGACTTTTGGGGCAGATTCATGGCTTTTAGGATTTTCTTCTGTATTTTTTTCTACTGATCCAGTTGTTTTTTGGCATGTTTTTGACGTGTTTTGGGGTCTCCGTTGGGTTTCATTGGGGTTTTCGTGGTCATCATGGTGGAAAAGTGTAAATTGTGGGTTTTGGAGAACATCAGGTAGATTTAGGGTGTTTTTTGGGTGGATCTATGGTTTTGAGGGATTTTGTTCCAGTTTTGGGGTGATCCAATTTTTTTTTGGTGTGTTTTGGACGTGTTTTGGGTTCTCCGTTGGGTTTCGTTGTGTTTTCCGTGGTCATCATGGTGGAAAAGTGTAAATTGTGGGTTTTGGAGAACATCAGGTAGGTTTAGGGGGACTTTTGGGGTGGATTCATGGTATTTGGGGTTTTCTTCTGTTTTTTTTTGGGGGGTGATCGAATTCATTTTTGGGGTGTTTTTGACGTGTTTTGTGGTCTCTGTTTTGTTTCGTTGTGTTTTCCTTGTTCATTTTGGTGGAAAAGGCTGAATAGTGGGTTTTGGAGAACATCAGGTAGGTTTAGGGTGGTTTTGGGATTTGATCCGTGCTTTTTGGGGATTTTGTTCCAGTTTTGGGGGTGATTCCGTTCTTGTTTGTGGTGTTTTTGATGTGTTTTGGGGTCTCCGTTGGGTTTCGTTGGGTTTTCCGTTGGCATCATGGTGGAAAAGGGTAAATTGTGGGTTTTGGAGAATATCAGGTGAGTTTAAGTTTTTCTGGGTGGTGAATCTGTGGTTTTGGTTGAATTCTTCTGTTTTTTTTTAGCGTTTTCTTCTGTTTTTGGGGTGGTCCCATTCTTTTTTGGGGTGTTTTTGACATATTTTGGGGTCTCCGTTGGTTTTTGTTGGGTTCTTGTTGTTCATCATGGTGAAAACGTGTAAATTGTGGGTATTGGAGAACATTAGGTAGGTTTAGGGGGACTTTTGGGGTGGATCAACGGCTTTTAGGGTTTTCTTTCGGTTTTGGGGGTGATCCCGCTTTTTTTTGTGGTGTTTTTGACGTGTTTTGGGGTTTCCGTTGCGTTTCGTTGATTTCCTAATGTGTTTTAAGTTTGTTGGGAGTGGACTTTGGGATTTGGAGAACATCAGGTAGGTTTAGTGTGTTTTTGGGGTGGATCTATGTTTTTTGGGGTTTTCTTTCTTTTTTAGGGGTTATCCTGTTCTTGTTTGGGGTGTTTTTGACTTGTTTTGGGGTCTCCGTTGGGTTTTAGTTGGATTCTCGTTGGTCCTTAAGGTAAATGGGAGTGGATTGTGGGTTTTGAAGAAGATCAGGTGAGTTTAGGGTGGTTTTGCGGGGAAATTCATAGTGTTTGGTGTTTTTTCTTCTGATCCAGTTCTTTTTTGGGGTGTTTTTGAGGTGTTTTTGGGGTTTCCGTTGGGTTTCGTTGAGTTCCTAATGGGTTTTATGGTGGTTGGGAGTGGACATTTGGATTTGGAGAACATCAGGTACGTTTAGAGTGGTTTTGGGATTGGATCCGCGCTCTTTGGGGTTTTCTTTCGTTTTTGGGGGTGATCCTGTTCTTTTTTGGGGTGTTTTGGACGTGTTTTGGGTTCTCCGTTGGGTTTCGTTGTGTTTTCCGTGGTCATCATGCTGGAAAAGTGTAAATTGTGGGTTTTGGAGAACATCAGGTAGGTTTATGAGGACTTTTGGGGCAGATTCATGGCTTTTAGGATTTTCTTCTGTTTTTTTTCCTACTGATCCAGTTGTTTTTTGGCATGTTTTTGACGTGTTTTGGGGTCTCCGTTGGGTTTCATTGGGTTTTTCGTGGTCATCATGGTGGAAAAGTGTAAATTGTGGGTTTTGGAGAACATCAGGTAGATTTAGGGTGTTTTTTGGGTGGATCTATGGTTTTGGGGGATTTTGTTCCAGTTTTGGGGTGATCCAATTCTTTTTTGGGGTGTTTTGGACGTGTTTTGGGTTCTCCGTTGGGTTTCGTTGGGTTTTCCGTTGGCATCATGGTGGAAAAGTGTAAATTGTGGGTTTTGGAGAACATCAGGTAGGTTTAGGGGGACTTTTGGGGTGGATTCATGGTATTTGGGGTTTTCTTCTGTTTTTTTTGGGGGGGTGATCGAATTCATTTTTGGGGTGTTTTTGACGTGTTTTGTGGTCTCTGTTTTGTTTCGTTGTGTTTTCCTTGTTCATTTTGGTGGAAAAGGCTGAATAGTGGGTTTTGGAGAACATCAGGTAGGTTTAGGGTGGTTTTGGGATTTGATCCGTGCTTTTTGGGGATTTTGTTCCAGTTTTGGGGGTGATTCCGTTCTTGTTTGTGGTGTTTTTGGACGTGTTTTGGGGTCTCCGTTGGGTTTCGTTGGGTTCTTGTTGGTCATCATGTTGGAAAAGTGTAAATTGTGGGTTTTGGAGAATATCAGGTGAGTTTTAGTTTTTCTGGGTGGTGAATCTGTGGTTTTGGTTGAATTCTTCTTTTTTTTTTAGCGTTTTCTTCTGTTTTTGGGGTGGTCCCATTCTTTTTGGGGTGTTTTTGACATATTTTGGGGTCTCCGTTGGTTTTTGTTGGGTTCTTGTTGTTCATCATGGTGAAAACGTGTAAATTGTGGGTATTGGAGAACATTAGGTAGGTTTAGGGGGACTTTTGGGGTGGATCAACGGCTTTTAGGGTTTTCTTTCGGTTTTGGGGGTGATCCCGCTTTTTTTTGTGGTGTTTTTGACGTGTTTTGGGGTTTCCGTTGCGTTTCGTTGATTTCCTAATGTGTTTTAAGTTTGTTGGGAGTGGACTTTGGGATTTGGAGAACATCAGGTAGGTTTAGTGTGTTTTTGGGGTGGATCTATGTTTTTTGGGGTTTTCTTTCTTTTTTAGGGGTTATCCTGTTCTTGTTTGGGGTGTTTTTGACTTGTTTTGGGGTCTCCGTTGGGTTTTAGTTGGATTCTCGTTGGTCCTTAAGGTAAATGGGAGTGGATTGTGGGTTTTGAAGAAGATCAGGTGAGTTTAGGGTGGTTTTGCGGGGAAATTCATAGTGTTTGGTGTTTTTTCTTCTGATCCAGTTCTTTTTTGGGGTGTTTTTGAGGTGTTTTTGGGGTTTCCGTTGGGTTTCGTTGAGTTCCTAATGGGTTTTATGGTGGTTGGGAGTGGACATTTGGATTTGGAGAACATCAGGTACGTTTAGAGTGGTTTTGGGATTGGATCCGCGCTCTTTGGGGTTTTCTTTCGTTTTTGGGGGTGATCCTGTTCTTTTTTGGGGTGTTTTGGACGTGTTTTGGGTTCTCCGTTGGGTTTCGTTGTGTTTTCCGTGGTCATCATGCTGGAAAAGTGTAAATTGTGGGTTTTGGAGAACATCAGGTAGGTTTATGAGGACTTTTGGGGCAGATTCATGGCTTTTAGGATTTTCTTCTGTTTTTTTTCCTACTGATCCAGTTGTTTTTTGGCATGTTTTTGACGTGTTTTGGGGTCTCCGTTGGGTTTCATTGGGTTTTTCGTGGTCATCATGGTGGAAAAGTGTAAATTGTGGGTTTTGGAGAACATCAGGTAGATTTAGGGTGTTTTTTGGGTGGATCTATGGTTTTGGGGGATTTTGTTCCAGTTTTGGGGTGATCCAATTCTTTTTTGGGGTGTTTTGGACGTGTTTTGGGTTCTCCGTTGGGTTTCGTTGGGTTTTCCGTTGGCATCATGGTGGAAAAGTGTAAATTGTGGGTTTTGGAGAACATCAGGTAGGTTTAGGGGGACTTTTGGGGTGGATTCATGGTATTTGGGGTTTTCTTCTGTTTTTTTTGGGGGGGTGATCGAATTCATTTTTGGGGTGTTTTTGACGTGTTTTGTGGTCTCTGTTTTGTTTCGTTGTGTTTTCCTTGTTCATTTTGGTGGAAAAGGCTGAATAGTGGGTTTTGGAGAACATCAGGTAGGTTTAGGGTGGTTTTGGGATTTGATCCGTGCTTTTTGGGGATTTTGTTCCAGTTTTGGGGGTGATTCCGTTCTTGTTTGTGGTGTTTTTGGACGTGTTTTGGGGTCTCCGTTGGGTTTCGTTGGGTTCTTGTTGGTCATCATGTTGGAAAAGTGTAAATTGTGGGTTTTGGAGAATATCAGGTGAGTTTTAGTTTTTCTGGGTGGTGAATCTGTGGTTTTGGTTGAATTCTTCTTTTTTTTTTAGCGTTTTCTTCTGTTTTTGGGGTGGTCCCATTCTTTTTGGGGTGTTTTTGACATATTTTGGGGTCTCCGTTGGTTTTTGTTGGGTTCTTGTTGTTCATCATGGTGAAAACGTGTAAATTGTGGGTATTGGAGAACATTAGGTAGGTTTAGGGGGACTTTTGGGGTGGATCAACGGCTTTTAGGGTTTTCTTTCGGTTTTGGGGGTGATCCCGCTTTTTTTTGTGGTGTTTTTGACGTGTTTTGGGGTTTCCGTTGCGTTTCGTTGATTTCCTAATGTGTTTTAAGTTTGTTGGGAGTGGACTTTGGGATTTGGAGAACATCAGGTAGGTTTAGTGTGTTTTTGGGGTGGATCTATGTTTTTTGGGGTTTTCTTTCTTTTTTAGGGGTTATCCTGTTCTTGTTTGGGGTGTTTTTGACTTGTTTTGGGGTCTCCGTTGGGTTTTAGTTGGATTCTCGTTGGTCCTTAAGGTAAATGGGAGTGGATTGTGGGTTTTGAAGAAGATCAGGTGAGTTTAGGGTGGTTTTGCGGGGAAATTCATAGTGTTTGGTGTTTTTTCTTCTGATCCAGTTCTTTTTTGGGGTGTTTTTGAGGTGTTTTTGGGGTTTCCGTTGGGTTTCGTTGAGTTCCTAATGGGTTTTATGGTGGTTGGGAGTGGACATTTGGATTTGGAGAACATCAGGTACGTTTAGAGTGGTTTTGGGATTGGATCCGTGCTCTTTGGGGTTTTCTTTCGTTTTTGGGGGTGATCCTGTTCTTTTTTGGGGTGTTTTGGACGTGTTTTGGGTTCTCCGTTGGGTTTCGTTGTGTTTTCCGTGGTCATCATGCTGGAAAAGTGTAAATTGTGGGTTTTGGAGAACATCAGGTAGGTTTATGAGGACTTTTGGGGCAGATTCATGGCTTTTAGGATTTTCTTCTGTATTTTTTTCTACTGATCCAGTTGTTTTTTGGCATGTTTTTGACGTGTTTTGGGGTCTCCGTTGGGTTTCATTGGGTTTTTCGTGGTCATCATGGTGGAAAAGTGTAAATTGTGGGTTTTGGAGAACATCAGGTAGATTTAGGGTGTTTTTTTGGGTGGATCTATGGTTTTGGGGGATTTTGTTCCAGTTTTGGGGTGATCCAATTCTTTTTTGGTGTGTTTTGGACGTGTTTTGGGTTCTCCGTTGGGTTTCGTTGGGTTTTCCGTTGGCATCATGGTGGAAAAGTGTAAATTGTGGGTTTTGGAGAACATCAGGTAGGTTTAGGGGGACTTTTGGGGTGGATTCATGGTATTTGGGGTTTTCTTCTGTTTTTTTTTGGGGGGGTGATCGAATTCATTTTTGGGGTGTTTTTGACGTGTTTTGTGGTCTCTGTTTTGTTTCGTTGTGTTTTCCTTGTTCATTTTGGTGGAAAAGGCTGAATAGTGGGTTTTGGAGAACATCAGGTAGGTTTAGGGTGGTTTTGGGATTTGATCCGTGCTTTTTGGGGATTTTGTTCCAGTTTTGGGGGTGATTCCGTTCTTGTTTGTGGTGTTTTTGATGTGTTTTGGGGTCTCCGTTGGGTTTCGTTGGGTTTTCCGTTGGCATCATGGTGGAAAAGGGTAAATTGTGGGTTTTGGAGAACATCAGGTAGGTTTAGGGGGACTTTTGGGGTGGATTCATGGTATTTGTTTTTTTTTTTTTTCTGTTTTTCTGGGGTGATCCCGTTCTTTTTTGGTGTGTTTTTGATGTGTTTTGGGGTCTCCGTTGGGTTTTGTTGGGTTCTTGTTGGTCATCATGTTGGAAAAGTGTAAATTGTGGGTTTTGGAGAATATCAGGTGAGTTTAAGTTTTTCTGGGTGGTGAATCTGTGGTTTTGGTTGAATTCTTCTGTTTTTTTTTTAGCGTTTTCTTCTGTTTTTGGGGTGGTCCCATTCTTTTTTGGGGTGTTTTTGACATATTTTGGGGTCTCCGTTGGTTTTTGTTGGGTTCTTGTTGTTCATCATGGTGAAAACGTGTAAATTGTGGGTATTGGAGAACATTAGGTAGGTTTAGGGGGACTTTTGGGGTGGATCAACGGCTTTTAGGGTTTTCTTTCGGTTTTGGGGGTGATCCCGCTTTTTTTTGTGGTGTTTTTGACGTGTTTTGGGGTTTCCGTTGCGTTTCGTTGATTTCCTAATGTGTTTTAAGTTTGTTGGGAGTGGACTTTGGGATTTGGAGAACATCAGGTAGGTTTAGTGTGTTTTTGGGGTGGATCTATGTTTTTTGGGGTTTTCTTTCTTTTTTAGGGGTTATCCTGTTCTTGTTTGGGGTGTTTTTGACTTGTTTTGGGGTCTCCGTTGGGTTTTAGTTGGATTCTCGTTGGTCCTTAAGGTAAATGGGAGTGGATTGTGGGTTTTGAAGAAGATCAGGTGAGTTTAGGGTGGTTTTGCGGGGAAATTCATAGTGTTTGGTGTTTTTTCTTCTGATCCAGTTCTTTTTTGGGGTGTTTTTGAGGTGTTTTTGGGGTTTCCGTTGGGTTTCGTTGAGTTCCTAATGGGTTTTATGGTGGTTGGGAGTGGACATTTGGATTTGGAGAACATCAGGTACGTTTAGAGTGGTTTTGGGATTGGATCCGTGCTTTTTGGGGTTTTCTTTCGTTTTTGGGGGTGATCCTGTTCTTTTTTGGGGTGTTTTGGACGTGTTTTGGGTTCTCCGTTGGGTTTCGTTGTGTTTTCCGTGGTCATCATGCTGGAAAAGTGTAAATTGTGGGTTTTGGAGAACATCAGGTAGGTTTATGAGGACTTTTGGGGCAGATTCATGGCTTTTAGGATTTTCTTCTGTTTTTTTTTCTACTGATCCAGTTGTTTTTTGGCATGTTTTTGACGTGTTTTGGGGTCTCCGTTGGGTTTCATTAGGTTTTTCGTGGTCATCATGGTGGAAAAGTGTAAATTGTGGGTTTTGGAGAACATCAGGTAGATTTAGGGTGTTTTTTGGGTGGATCTATGGTTTTGAGGGATTTTGTTCCAGTTTTGGGGTGATCCAATTTTTTTTTGGTGTGTTTTGGACGTGTTTTGGGTTCTCCGTTGGGTTTCGTTGGGTTTTCCGTTGGCATCATGGTGGAAAAGTGTAAATTGTGGGTTTTGGAGAACATCAGGTAGGTTTAGGGGGACTTTTGGGGTGGATTCATGGTATTTGGGGTTTTCTTCTGTTTTTTTTGGGGGGGTGATCGAATTCATTTTTGGGGTGTTTTTGACGTGTTTTGTGGTCTCTGTTTTGTTTCGTTGTGTTTTCCTTGTTCATTTTGGTGGAAAAGGCTGAATAGTGGGTTTTGGAGAACATCAGGTAGGTTTAGGGTGGTTTTGGGATTTGATCCGTGCTTTTTGGGGATTTTGTTCCAGTTTTGGGGGTGATTCCGTTCTTGTTTGTGGTGTTTTTGATGTGTTTTGGGGTCTCCGTTGGGTTTCGTTGGGTTTTCCGTTGGCATCATGGTGGAAAAGGGTAAATTGTGGGTTTTGGAGAATATCAGGTGAGTTTAAGTTTTTCTGGGTGGTGAATCTGTGGTTTTGGTTGAATTCTTCTGTTTTTTTTTAGCGTTTTCTTCTGTTTTTGGGGTGGTCCCATTCTTTTTTGGGGTGTTTTTGACATATTTTGGGGTCTCCGTTGGTTTTTGTTGGGTTCTTGTTGTTCATCATGGTGAAAACGTGTAAATTGTGGGTATTGGAGAACATTAGGTAGGTTTAGGGGGACTTTTGGGGTGGATCAACGGCTTTTAGGGTTTTCTTTCGGTTTTGGGGGTGATCCCGCTTTTTTTTGTGGTGTTTTTGACGTGTTTTGGGGTTTCCGTTGCGTTTCGTTGATTTCCTAATGTGTTTTAAGTTTGTTGGGAGTGGACTTTGGGATTTGGAGAACATCAGGTAGGTTTAGTGTGTTTTTGGGGTGGATCTATGTTTTTTGGGGTTTTCTTTCTTTTTTAGGGGTTATCCTGTTCTTGTTTGGGGTGTTTTTGACTTGTTTTGGGGTCTCCGTTGGGTTTTAGTTGGATTCTCGTTGGTCCTTAAGGTAAATGGGAGTGGATTGTGGGTTTTGAAGAAGATCAGGTGAGTTTAGGGTGGTTTTGCGGGGAAATTCATAGTGTTTGGTGTTTTTTCTTCTGATCCAGTTCTTTTTTGGGGTGTTTTTGAGGTGTTTTTGGGGTTTCCGTTGGGTTTCGTTGAGTTCCTAATGGGTTTTATGGTGGTTGGGAGTGGACATTTGGATTTGGAGAACATCAGGTACGTTTAGAGTGGTTTTGGGATTGGATCCGTGCTTTTTGGGGTTTTCTTTCGTTTTTGGGGGTGATCCTGTTCTTTTTTGGGGTGTTTTGGACGTGTTTTGGGTTCTCCGTTGGGTTTCGTTGTGTTTTCCGTGGTCATCATGCTGGAAAAGTGTAAATTGTGGGTTTTGGAGAACATCAGGTAGGTTTATGAGGACTTTTGGGGCAGATTCATGGCTTTTAGGATTTTCTTCTGTTTTTTTTTCTACTGATCCAGTTGTTTTTTGGCATGTTTTTGACGTGTTTTGGGGTCTCCGTTGGGTTTCATTGGGTTTTTCGTGGTCATCATGGTGGAAAAGTGTAAATTGTGGGTTTTGGAGAACATCAGGTAGGTTTAGGGGGACTTTTGGGGTGGATTCATGGTATTTGGGGTTTTCTTCTGTTTTTTTTTGGGGGGTGATCGAATTCATTTTTGGGGTGTTTTTGACGTGTTTTGTGGTCTCTGTTTTGTTTCGTTGTGTTTTCCTTGTTCATTTTGGTGGAAAAGGCTGAATAGTGGGTTTTGGAGAACATCAGGTAGGTTTAGGGTGGTTTTGGGATTTGATCCGTGCTTTTTGGGGATTTTGTTCCAGTTTTGGGGGTGATTCCGTTCTTGTTTGTGGTGTTTTTGATGTGTTTTGGGGTCTCCGTTGGGTTTTGTTGGGTTCTTGTTGGTCATCATGTTGGAAAAGGGTAAATTGTGGGTTTTGGAGAACATCAGGTAGGTTTAGGGGGACTTTTGGGGTGGATTCATGGTATTTGTTTTTTTTTTTTTTTCTGTTTTTCTGGGGTGATCCCGTTCTTTTTTGGTGTGTTTTTGATGTGTTTTGGGGTCTCCGTTGGGTTTTGTTGGGTTCTTGTTGGTCATCATGTTGGAAAAGTGTAAATTGTGGGTTTTGGAGAATATCAGGTGAGTTTAAGTTTTTCTGGGTGGTGAATCTGTGGTTTTGGTTGAATTCTTCTGTTTTTTTTTAGCGTTTTCTTCTGTTTTTGGGGTGGTCCCATTCTTTTTTGGGGTGTTTTTGACATATTTTGGGGTCTCCGTTGGTTTTTGTTGGGTTCTTGTTGTTCATCATGGTGAAAACGTGTAAATTGTGGGTATTGGAGAACATTAGGTAGGTTTAGGGGGACTTTTGGGGTGGATCAACGGCTTTTAGGGTTTTCTTTCGGTTTTGGGGGTGATCCCGCTTTTTTTTTGTGGTGTTTTTGACGTGTTTTGGGGTTTCCGTTGCGTTTCGTTGATTTCCTAATGTGTTTTAAGTTTGTTGGGAGTGGACTTTGGGATTTGGAGAACATCAGGTAGGTTTAGTGTGTTTTTGGGGTGGATCTATGTTTTTTGGGGTTTTCTTTCTTTTTTAGGGGTTATCCTGTTCTTGTTTGGGGTGTTTTTGACTTGTTTTGGGGTCTCCGTTGGGTTTTAGTTGGATTCTCGTTGGTCCTTAAGGGAAATGGGAGTGGATTGTGGGTTTTGAAGAAGATCAGGTGAGTTTAGGGTGGTTTTGCGGGGAAATTCATAGTGTTTGGTGTTTTTTCTTCTGATCCAGTTCTTTTTTGGGGTGTTTTTGAGGTGTTTTTGGGGTTTCCGTTGGGTTTCGTTGAGTTCCTAATGGGTTTTATGGTGGTTGGGAGTGGACATTTGGATTTGGAGAACATCAGGTACGTTTAGAGTGGTTTTGGGATTGGATCCGTGCTCTTTGGGGTTTTCTTTCGTTTTTGGGGGTGATCCTGTTCTTTTTTGGGGTGTTTTGGACGTGTTTTGGGTTCTCCGTTGGGTTTCGTTGTGTTTTCCGTGGTCATCATGCTGGAAAAGTGTAAATTGTGGGTTTTGGAGAACATCAGGTAGGTTTATGAGGACTTTTGGGGCAGATTCATGGCTTTTAGGATTTTCTTCTGTTTTTTTTTCTACTGATCCAGTTGTTTTTTGGCATGTTTTTGACGTGTTTTGGGGTCTCCGTTGGGTTTCATTGGGTTTTTCGTGGTCATCATGGTGGAAAAGTGTAAATTGTGGGTTTTGGAGAACATCAGGTAGGTTTATGAGGACTTTTGGGGCAGATTCATGGCTTTTAGGATTTTCTTCTGTTTTTTTTTCTACTGATCCAGTTGTTTTTTGGCATGTTTTTGACGTGTTTTGGGGTCTCCGTTGGGTTTCATTGGGTTTTTCGTGGTCATCATGGTGGAAAAGTGTAAATTGTGGGTTTTGGAGAACATCAGGTAGATTTAGGGTGTTTTTTAGGTGGATCTATGGTTTTGGGGGATTTTGTTCCAGTTTTGGGGTGATCCAATTCTTTTTTGGGGTGTTTTGGACGTGTTTTGGGTTCTCCGTTGGGTTTCGTTGGGTTTTCCGTTGGCATCATGGTGGAAAAGTGTAAATTGTGGGTTTTGGAGAACATCAGGTAGGTTTAGGGGGACTTTTGGGGTGGATTCATGGTATTTGGGGTTTTCTTCTGTTTTTTTTGGGGGGGTGATCGAATTCATTTTTGGGGTGTTTTTGACGTGTTTTGTGGTCTCTGTTTTGTTTCGTTGTGTTTTCCTTGTTCATTTTGGTGGAAAAGGCTGAATAGTGGGTTTTGGAGAACATCAGGTAGGTTTAGGGTGGTTTTGGGATTTGATCCGTGCTTTTTGGGGATTTTGTTCCAGTTTTGGGGGTGATTCCGTTCTTGTTTGTGGTGTTTTTGATGTGTTTTGGGGTCTCCATTGGGTTTCGTTGGGTTTTCCGTTGGCATCATGGTGGAAAAGTGTAAATTGTGGGTTTTGGAGAACATCAGGTAGGTTTAGGGGGACTTTTGGGGCGGATTCATGGTATTTGGGGTTTTCTTCTGTTTTTTTTTGGGGGGTGATCGAATTCATTTTTGGGGTGTTTTTGACGTGTTTTGTGGTCTCTGTTTTGTTTCGTTGTGTTTTCCTTGTTCATTTTGTTGGAAAAGGCTGAATAGTGGGTTTTGGAGAACATCAGGTAGGTTTAGGGTGGTTTTGGGATTTGATCCGTGCTTTTTGGGGATTTTGTTCCAGTTTTGGGGGTGATTCCGTTCTTGTTTGTGGTGTTTTTGATGTGTTTTGGGGTCTCCGTTGGGTTTTGTTGGGTTCTTGTTGGTCATCATGTTGGAAAAGGGTAAATTGTGGGTTTTGGAGAATATCAGGTAGGTTTAGGGGGACTTTTGGGGTGGATTCATGGTATTTGATTTTTTTTTTTTTTTTTTTTTTCTGTTTTTCTGGGGTGATCCCGTTCTTTTTTGGTGTGTTTTTGATTTGTTTTGGGGTCTCCGTTGGGTTTTGTTGGGTTCTTGTTGGTCATCATGTTGGAAAAGTGTAAATTGTGGGTTTTGGAGAATATCAGGTGAGTTTAAGTTTTTCTGGGTGGTGAATCTGTGGTTTTGGTTGAATTCTTCTGTTTTTTTTTAGCGTTTTCTTCTGTTTTTGGGGTGGTCCCATTCTTTTTTGGGGTGTTTTTGACATATTTTGGGGTCTCCGTTGGTTTTTGTTGGGTTCTTGTTGTTCATCATGGTGAAAACGTGTAAATTGTGGGTATTGGAGAACATTAGGTAGGTTTAGGGGGACTTTTGGGGTGGATCAACGGCTTTTAGGGTTTTCTTTCGGTTTTGGGGGTGATCCCGCTTTTTTTTGTGGTGTTTTTGACGTGTTTTGGGGTTTCCGTTGCGTTTCGTTGATTTCCTAATGTGTTTTAAGTTTGTTGGGAGTGGACTTTGGGATTTGGAGAACATCAGGTAGGTTTAGTGTGTTTTTGGGTTGGATCTATGTTTTTTGGGGTTTTCTTTCTTTTTTAGGGGTTATCCTGTTCTTGTTTGGGGTGTTTTTGACTTGTTTTGGGGTCTCCGTTGGGTTTTAGTTGGATTCTCGTTGGTCCTTAAGGGAAATGGGAGTGGATTGTGGGTTTTGAAGAAGATCAGGTGAGTTTAGGGTGGTTTTGCGGGGAAATTCATAGTGTTTGGTGTTTTTTCTTCTGATCCAGTTCTTTTTTGGGGTGTTTTTGAGGTGTTTTTGGGGTTTCCGTTGGGTTTCGTTGAGTTCCTAATGGGTTTTATGGTGGTTGGGAGTGGACATTTGGATTTGGAGAACATCAGGTACGTTTAGAGTGGTTTTGGGATTGGATCCGTGCTTTTTGGGGTTTTCTTTCGTTTTTGGGGGTGATCCTGTTCTTTTTTGGGGTGTTTTGGACGTGTTTTGGGTTCTCCGTTGGGTTTCGTTGTGTTTTCCGTGGTCATCATGCTGGAAAAGTGTAAATTGTGGGTTTTGGAGAACATCAGGTAGGTTTATGAGGACTTTTGGGGCAGATTCATGGCTTTTAGGATTTTCTTCTGTTTTTTTTTCTACTGATCCAGTTGTTTTTTGGCATGTTTTTGACGTGTTTTGGGGTCTCCGTTGGGTTTCATTGGGTTTTTCGTGGTCATCATGGTGGAAAAGTGTAAATTGTGGGTTTTGGAGAACATCAGGTAGATTTAGGGTGTTTTTTGGGTGGATCTATGGTTTTGGGGGATTTTGTTCCAGTTTTGGGGTGATCCAATTCTTTTTTGGGGTGTTTTGGACGTGTTTTGGGTTCTCCGTTGGGTTTCGTTGGGTTTTCCGTGGTCATCATGGTGGAAAAGTGTAAATTGTGGGTTTTGGAGAACATCAGGTAGGTTTAGGGGGACTTTTGGGGCGGATTCATGGTATTTGGGGTTTTCTTCTGTTTTTTTTTGGGGGGTGATCGAATTCATTTTTGGGGTGTTTTTGACGTGTTTTGTGGTCTCTGTTTTGTTTCGTTGTGTTTTCCTTGTTCATTTTGTTGGAAAAGGCTGAATAGTGGGTTTTGGAGAACATCAGGTAGGTTTAGGGTGGTTTTGGGATTTGATCCGTGCTTTTTGGGGATTTTGTTCCAGTTTTGGGGGTGATTCCGTTCTTGTTTGTGGTGTTTTTGATGTGTTTTGGGGTCTCCGTTGGGTTTTGTTGGGTTCTTGTTGGTCATCATGTTGGAAAAGGGTAAATTGTGGGTTTTGGAGAATATCAGGTAGGTTTAGGGGGACTTTTGGGGTGGATTCATGGTATTTGATTTTTTTTTTTTTTTTTTTTTTTCTGTTTTTCTGGGGTGATCCCGTTCTTTTTTGGTGTGTTTTTGATTTGTTTTGGGGTCTCCGTTGGGTTTTGTTGGGTTCTTGTTGGTCATCATGTTGGAAAAGTGTAAATTGTGGGTTTTGGAGAAAATCAGATGAGTTTAAGTTTTTCTGGGTGGTGAATCTGTGGTTTTGGTTGAATTCTTCTGTTTTTTTTTAGCGTTTTCTTCTGTTTTTGGGGTGGTCCCATTCTTTTTTGGGGTGTTTTTGACATATTTTGGGGTCTCCGTTGGTTTTTGTTGGGTTCTTGTTGTTCATCATGGTGAAAACGTGTAAATTGTGGGTATTGGAGAACATTAGGTAGGTTTAGGGGGACTTTTGGGGTGGATCAACGGCTTTTAGGGTTTTCTTTCGGTTTTGGGGGTGATCCCGCTTTTTTTTGTGGTGTTTTTGACGTGTTTTGGGGTTTCCGTTGCGTTTCGTTGATTTCCTAATGTGTTTTAAGTTTGTTGGGAGTGGACTTTGGGATTTGGAGAACATCAGGTAGGTTTAGTGTGTTTTTGGGGTGGATCTATGTTTTTTGGGGTTTTCTTTCTTTTTTAGGGGTTATCCTGTTCTTGTTTGGGGTGTTTTTGACTTGTTTTGGGGTCTCCGTTGGGTTTTAGTTGGATTCTCGTTGGTCCTTAAGGGAAATGGGAGTGGATTGTGGGTTTTGAAGAAGATCAGGTGAGTTTAGGGTGGTTTTGCGGGGAAATTCATAGTGTTTGGTGTTTTTTCTTCTGATCCAGTTCTTTTTTGGGGTGTTTTTGAGGTGTTTTTGGGGTTTCCATTGGGTTTCGTTGAGTTCCTAATGGGTTTTATGGTGGTTGGGAGTGGACATTTGGATTTGGAGAACATCAGGTACGTTTAGAGTGGTTTTGGGATTGGATCCGTGCTCTTTGGGGTTTTCTTTCGTTTTTGGGGGTGATCCTGTTCTTTTTTGGGGTGTTTTGGACGTGTTTTGGGTTCTCCGTTGGGTTTCGTTGTGTTTTCCGTGGTCATCATGCTGGAAAAGTGTAAATTGTGGGTTTTGGAGAACATCAGGTAGGTTTATGAGGACTTTTGGGGCAGATTCATGGCTTTTAGGATTTTCTTCTGTTTTTTTTTTCTACTGATCCAGTTGTTTTTTGGCATGTTTTTGACGTGTTTTGGGGTCTCCGTTGGGTTTCATTGGGTTTTTCGTGGTCATCATGGTGGAAAAGTGTAAATTGTGGGTTTTGGAGAACATCAGGTAGGTTTATGAGGACTTTTGGGGCAGATTCATGGCTTTTAGGATTTTCTTCTGTTTTTTTTTCTACTGATCCAGTTGTTTTTTGGCATGTTTTTGACGTGTTTTGGGGTCTCCGTTGGGTTTCATTGGGTTTTTCGTGGTCATCATGGTGGAAAAGTGTAAATTGTGGGTTTTGGAGAACATCAGGTAGATTTAGGGTGTTTTTTGGGTGGATCTATGGTTTTGGGGGATTTTGTTCCAGTTTTGGGGTGATCCAATTCTTTTTTGGGGTGTTTTGGACGTGTTTTCGACGTGTTTTGTGTTCTCCGTTGGGTTTCGTTGGGTTTTCCGTTGGCATCATGGTGGAAAAGTGTAAATTGTGGGTTTTGGAGAACATCAGGTAGGTTTAGGGGGACTTTTGGGGTGGATTCATGGTATTTGGGGTTTTCTTCTGTTTTTTTTTGGGGGGTGATCGAATTCATTTTTGGGGTGTTTTGGACGTGTTTTGTGGTCTCTGTTTTGTTTCGTTGTGTTTTCCTTGTTCATTTTGGTGGAAAAGGCTGAATAGTGGGTTTTGGAGAACATCAGGTAGGTTTAGGGTGGTTTTGGGATTTGATCCGTGCTTTTTGGGGATTTTGTTCCAGTTTTGGGGGTGATTCCGTTCTTGTTTGTGGTGTTTTTGATGTGTTTTGGGGTCTCCGTTGGGTTTCGTTGGGTTTTCCGTTGGCATCATGGTGGAAAAGGGTAAATTGTGGGTTTTGGAGAACATCAGGTAGGTTTAGGGGGACTTTTGGGGTGGATTCATGGTATTTGTTTTTTTTTTTTTTTTCTGTTTTTCTGGGGTGATCCCGTTCTTTTTTGGTGTGTTTTTGATGTGTTTTGGCGTCTCCGTTGGGTTTTGTTGGGTTCTTGTTGGTCATCATGTTGGAAAAGTGTAAATTGTGGGTTTTGGAGAATATCAGGTGAGTTTAAGTTTTTCTGGGTGGTGAATCTGTGGTTTTGGTTGAATTCTTCTGTTTTTTTTAGCGTTTTCTTCTGTTTTTGGGGTGGTCCCATTCTTTTTTGGGGTGTTTTTGACATATTTTGGGGTCTCCGTTGGTTTTTGTTGGGTTCTTGTTGTTCATCATGGTGAAAACGTGTAAATTGTGGGTATTGGAGAACATTAGGTAGGTTTAGGGGGACTTTTGGGGTGGATCAACGGCTTTTAGGGTTTTCTTTCGGTTTTGGGGGTGATCCCGCTTTTTTTTGTGGTGTTTTTGACGTGTTTTGGGGTTTCCGTTGCGTTTCGTTGATTTCCTAATGTGTTTTAAGTTTGTTGGGAGTGGACTTTGGGATTTGGAGAACATCAGGTAGGTTTAGTGTGTTTTTGGGGTGGATCTATGTTTTTTGGGGTTTTCTTTCTTTTTTAGGGGTTATCCTGTTCTTGTTTGGGGTGTTTTTGACTTGTTTTGGGGTCTCCGTTGGGTTTTAGTTGGATTCTCGTTGGTCCTTAAGGGAAATGGGAGTGGATTGTGGGTTTTGAAGAAGATCAGGTGAGTTTAGGGTGGTTTTGCGGGGAAATTCATAGTGTTTGGTGTTTTTTCTTCTGATCCAGTTCTTTTTTGGGGTGTTTTTGAGGTGTTTTTGGGGTTTCCGTTGGGTTTCGTTGAGTTCCTAATGGGTTTTATGGTGGTTGGGAGTGGACATTTGGATTTGGAGAACATCAGGTACGTTTAGAGTGGTTTTGGGATTGGATCCGTGCTTTTTGGGGTTTTCTTTCGTTTTTGGGGGTGATCCTGTTCTTTTTTGGGGTGTTTTGGACGTGTTTTGGGTTCTCCGTTGGGTTTCGTTGTGTTTTCCGTGGTCATCATGCTGGAAAAGTGTAAATTGTGGGTTTTGGAGAACATCAGGTAGGTTTATGAGGACTTTTGGGGCAGATTCATGGCTTTTAGGATTTTCTTCTGTTTTTTTTTCTACTGATCCAGTTGTTTTTTGGCATGTTTTTGACGTGTTTTGGGGTCTCCGTTGGGTTTCATTGGGTTTTTCGTGGTCATCATGGTGGAAAAGTGTAAATTGTGGGTTTTGGAGAACATCAGGTAGATTTAGGGTGTTTTTTGGGTGGATCTATGGTTTTGGGGGATTTTGTTCCAGTTTTGGGGTGATCCAATTTTTTTTTGGTGTGTTTTGGACGTGTTTTGGGTTCTCCGTTGGGTTTCGTTGGGTTTTCCGTGGTCATCATGGTGGAAAAGTGTAAATTGTGGGTTTTGGAGAACATCAGGTAGGTTTAGGGGGACTTTTGGGGTGGATTCATGGTATTTGGGGTTTTCTTCTGTTTTTTTTTGGGGGGTGATCGAATTCATTTTTGGGGTGTTTTTGACGTGTTTTGTGGTCTCTGTTTTGTTTCGTTGTGTTTTCCTTGTTCATTTTGTTGGAAAAGGCTGAATAGTGGGTTTTGGAGAACATCAGGTAGGTTTAGGGTGGTTTTGGGATTTGATCCGTGCTTTTTGGGGATTTTGTTCCAGTTTTGGGGGTGATTCCGTTCTTGTTTGTGGTGTTTTTGATGTGTTTTGGGGTCTCCGTTGGGTTTTGTTGGGTTCTTGTTGGTCATCATGTTGGAAAAGGGTAAATTGTGGGTTTTGGAGAATATCAGGTAGGTTTAGGGGGACTTTTGGGGTGGATTCATGGTATTTGATTTTTTTTTTTTTTTTTTTTTTCTGTTTTTCTGGGGTGATCCCGTTCTTTTTTGGTGTGTTTTTGATTTGTTTTGGGGTCTCCGTTGGGTTTTGTTGGGTTCTTGTTGGTCATCATGTTGGAAAAGTGTAAATTGTGGGTTTTGGAGAATATCAGGTGAGTTTAAGTTTTTCTGGGTGGTGAATCTGTGGTTTTGGTTGAATTCTTCTGTTTTTTTTTAGCGTTTTCTTCTGTTTTTGGGGTGGTCCCATTCTTTTTTGGGGTGTTTTTGACATATTTTGGGGTCTCCGTTGGTTTTTGTTGGGTTCTTGTTGTTCATCATGGTGAAAACGTGTAAATTGTGGGTATTGGAGAACATTAGGTAGGTTTAGGGGGACTTTTGGGGTGGATCAACGGCTTTTAGGGTTTTCTTTCGGTTTTGGGGGTGATCCCGCTTTTTTTTGTGGTGTTTTTGACGTGTTTTGGGGTTTCCGTTGCGTTTCGTTGATTTCCTAATGTGTTTTAAGTTTGTTGGGAGTGGACTTTGGGATTTGGAGAACATCAGGTAGGTTTAGTGTGTTTTTGGGGTGGATCTATGTTTTTTGGGGTTTTCTTTCTTTTTTAGGGGTTATCCTGTTCTTGTTTGGGGTGTTTTTGACTTGTTTTGGGGTCTCCGTTGGGTTTTAGTTGGATTCTCGTTGGTCCTTAAGGGAAATGGGAGTGGATTGTGGGTTTTGAAGAAGATCAGGTGAGTTTAGGGTGGTTTTGCGGGGAAATTCATAGTGTTTGGTGTTTTTTCTTCTGATCCAGTTCTTTTTTGGGGTGTTTTTGAGGTGTTTTTGGGGTTTCCGTTGGGTTTCGTTGAGTTCCTAATGGGTTTTATGGTGGTTGGGAGTGGACATTTGGATTTGGAGAACATCAGGTACGTTTAGAGTGGTTTTGGGATTGGATCCGTGCTTTTTGGGGTTTTCTTTCGTTTTTGGGGGTGATCCTGTTCTTTTTTGGGGTGTTTTGGACGTGTTTTGGGTTCTCCGTTGGGTTTCGTTGTGTTTTCCGTGGTCATCATGCTGGAAAAGTGTAAATTGTGGGTTTTGGAGAACATCAGGTAGGTTTATGAGGACTTTTGGGGCAGATTCATGGCTTTTAGGATTTTCTTCTGTTTTTTTTTTCTACTGATCCAGTTGTTTTTTGGCATGTTTTTGACGTGTTTTGGGGTCTCCGTTGGGTTTCATTGGGTTTTTCGTGGTCATCATGGTGGAAAAGTGTAAATTGTGGGTTTTGGAGAACATCAGGTAGATTTAGGGTGTTTTTTTGGGTGGATCTATGGTTTTGGGGGATTTTGTTCCAGTTTTGGGGTGATCCAATTCTTTTTTGGGGTGTTTTGGACGTGTTTTGGGTTCTCCATTGGGTTTCGTTGTGTTTTCCGTGGTCATCATGCTGGAAAAGTGTAAATTGTGGGTTTTGGAGAATATCAGGTAGGTTTATGAGGACTTTTGGGGCAGATTCATGGCTTTTAGGATTTTCTTCTGTTTTTTTTTCTACTGATCCAGTTGTTTTTTGGCATGTTTTTGACGTGTTTTGGGGTCTCCGTTGGGTTTCATTGGGTTTTTCGTGGTCATCATGGTGGAAAAGTGTAAATTGTGGGTTTTGGAGAACATCAGGTAGATTTAGGGTGTTTTTTGGGTGGATCTATGGTTTTGGGGGATTTTGTTCCAGTTTTGGGGTGATCCAATTCTTTTTTGGGGTGTTTTGGACGTGTTTTGGGTTCTCCGTTGGGTTTCGTTGGGTTTTCCGTTGGCATCATGGTGGAAAAGTGTAAATTGTGGGTTTTGGAGAACATCAGGTAGGTTTAGGGGGACTTTTGGGGTGGATTCATGGTATTTGGGGTTTTCTTCTGTTTTTTTTGGGGGGGTGATCGAATTCATTTTTGGGGTGTTTTTGACGTGTTTTGTGGTCTCTGTTTTGTTTCGTTGTGTTTTCCTTGTTCATTTTGGTGGAAAAGGCTGAATAGTGGGTTTTGGAGAACATCAGGTAGGTTTAGGGTGGTTTTGGGATTTGATCCGTGCTTTTTGGGGATTTTGTTCCAGTTTTGGGGGTGATTCCGTTCTTGTTTGTGGTGTTTTTGATGTGTTTTGGGGTCTCCGTTGGGTTTCGTTGGGTTTTCCGTTGGCATCATGGTGGAAAAGGGTAAATTGTGGGTTTTGGAGAACATCAGGTAGGTTTAGGGGGACTTTTGGGGTGGATTCATGGTATTTGTTTTTATTATTTTTCTGTTTTTCTGGGGTGATCCCGTTCTTTTTTGGTGTGTTTTTGATGTGTTTTGGGGTCTCCGTTGGGTTTTGTTGGGTTCTTGTTGGTCATCATGTTGGAAAAGTGTAAATTGTGGGTTTTGGAGAATATCAGGTGAGTTTAAGTTTTTCTGGGTGGTGAATCTGTGGTTTTGGTTGAATTCTTCTGTTTTTTTTTAGCGTTTTCTTCTGTTTTTGGGGTGGTCCCATTCTTTTTTGGGGTGTTTTTGACATATTTTGGGGTCTCCGTTGGTTTTTGTTGGGTTCTTGTTGTTCATCATGGTGAAAACGTGTAAATTGTGGGTATTGGAGAACATTAGGTAGGTTTAGGGGGACTTTTGGGGTGGATCAACGGCTTTTAGGGTTTTCTTTCGGTTTTGGGGGTGATCCCGCTTTTTTTTGTGGTGTTTTTGACGTGTTTTGGGGTTTCCGTTGCGTTTCGTTGATTTCCTAATGTGTTTTAAGTTTGTTGGGAGTGGACTTTGGGATTTGGAGAACATCAGGTAGGTTTAGTGTGTTTTTGGGGTGGATCTATGTTTTTTGGGGTTTTCTTTCTTTTTTAGGGGTTATCCTGTTCTTGTTTGGGGTGTTTTTGACTTGTTTTGGGGTCTCCGTTGGGTTTTAGTTGGATTCTCGTTGGTCCTTAAGGGAAATGGGAGTGGATTGTGGGTTTTGAAGAAGATCAGGTGAGTTTAGGGTGGTTTTGCGGGGAAATTCATAGTGTTTGGTGTTTTTTCTTCTGATCCAGTTCTTTTTTGGGGTGTTTTTGAGGTGTTTTTGGGGTTTCCGTTGGGTTTCGTTGAGTTCCTAATGGGTTTTATGGTGGTTGGGAGTGGACATTTGGATTTGGAGAACATCAGGTACGTTTAGAGTGGTTTTGGGATTGGATCCGTGCTTTTTGGGGTTTTCTTTCGTTTTTGGGGGTGATCCTGTTCTTTTTTGGGGTGTTTTGGACGTGTTTTGGGTTCTCCGTTGGGTTTCGTTGTGTTTTCCGTGGTCATCATGCTGGAAAAGTGTAAATTGTGGGTTTTGGAGAACATCAGGTAGGTTTATGAGGACTTTTGGGGCAGATTCATGGCTTTTAGGATTTTCTTCTGTTTTTTTTTCTACTGATCCAGTTGTTTTTTGGCATGTTTTTGACGTGTTTTGGGGTCTCCGTTGGGTTTCATTGGGTTTTTCGTGGTCATCATGGTGGAAAAGTGTAAATTGTGGGTTTTGGAGAACATCAGGTAGATTTAGGGTGTTTTTTGGGTGGATCTATAGTTTTGGGGGATTTTGTTCCAGTTTTGGGGTGATCCAATTTTTTTTTGGTGTGTTTTGGACGTGTTTTGGGTTCTCCGTTGGGTTTCGTTGTGTTTTCCGTGGTCATCATGCTGGAAAAGTGTAAATTGTGGGTTTTGGAGAACATCAGGTAGGTTTATGAGGACTTTTGGGGCAGATTCATGGCTTTTAGGATTTTCTTCTGTTTTTTTTTCTACTGATCCAGTTGTTTTTTGGCATGTTTTTGACGTGTTTTGGGGTCTCCGTTGGGTTTCATTGGGTTTTTCGTGGTCATCATGGTGGAAAAGTGTAAATTGTGGGTTTTGGAGAACATCAGGTAGATTTAGGGTGTTTTTTGGGTGGATCTATGGTTTTGGGGGATTTTGTTCCAGTTTTGGGGTGATCCAATTCTTTTTTGGGGTGTTTTGGACGTGTTTTGGGTTCTCCGTTGGGTTTCGTTGGGTTTTCCGTTGGCATCATGGTGGAAAAGTGTAAATTGTGGGTTTTGGAGAACATCAGGTAGGTTTAGGGGGACTTTTGGGGTGGATTCATGGTATTTGGGGTTTTCTTCTGTTTTTTTTGGGGGGGTGATCGAATTCATTTTTGGGGTGTTTTTGACGTGTTTTGTGGTCTCTGTTTTGTTTCGTTGTGTTTTCCTTGTTCATTTTGGTGGAAAAGGCTGAATAGTGGGTTTTGGAGAACATCAGGTAGGTTTAGGGTGGTTTTGGGATTTGATCCGTGCTTTTTGGGGATTTTGTTCCAGTTTTGGGGGTGATTCCGTTCTTGTTTGTGGTGTTTTTGATGTGTTTTGGGGTCTCCGTTGGGTTTCGTTGGGTTTTCCGTTGGCATCATGGTGGAAAAGGGTAAATTGTGGGTTTTGGAGAACATCAGGTAGGTTTAGGGGGACTTTTGGGGTGGATTCATGGTATTTGTTTTTATTATTTTTCTGTTTTTCTGGGGTGATCCCGTTCTTTTTTGGTGTGTTTTTGATGTGTTTTGGGGTCTCTGTTGGGTTTTGTTGGGTTCTTGTTGGTCATCATGTTGGAAAAGTGTAAATTGTGGGTTTTGGAGAATATCAGGTGAGTTTAAGTTTTTCTGGGTGGTGAATCTGTGGTTTTGGTTGAATTCTTCTGTTTTTTTTTTAGCGTTTTCTTCTGTTTTTGGGGTGGTCCCATTCTTTTTTGGGGTGTTTTTGACATATTTTGGGGTCTCCGTTGGTTTTTGTTGGGTTCTTGTTGTTCATCATGGTGAAAACGTGTAAATTGTGGGTATTGGAGAACATTAGGTAGGTTTAGGGGGACTTTTGGGGTGGATCAACGGCTTTTAGGGTTTTCTTTCGGTTTTGGGGGTGATCCCGCTTTTTTTTGTGGTGTTTTTGACGTGTTTTGGGGTTTCCGTTGCGTTTCGTTGATTTCCTAATGTGTTTTAAGTTTGTTGGGAGTGGACTTTGGGATTTGGAGAACATCAGGTAGGTTTAGTGTGTTTTTGGGGTGGATCTATGTTTTTTGGGGTTTTCTTTCTTTTTTAGGGGTTATCCTGTTCTTGTTTGGGGTGTTTTTGACTTGTTTTGGGGTCTCCGTTGGGTTTTAGTTGGATTCTCGTTGGTCCTTAAGGGAAATGGGAGTGGATTGTGGGTTTTGAAGAAGATCAGGTGAGTTTAGGGTGGTTTTGCGGGGAAATTCATAGTGTTTGGTGTTTTTTCTTCTGATCCAGTTCTTTTCTGGGGTGTTTTTGAGGTGTTTTTGGGGTTTCCGTTGGGTTTCGTTGAGTTCCTAATGGGTTTTATGGTGGTTGGGAGTGGACATTTGGATTTGGAGAACATCAGGTACGTTTAGAGTGGTTTTGGGATTGGATCCGTGCTTTTTGGGGTTTTCTTTCGTTTTTGGGGGTGATCCTGTTCTTTTTTGGGGTGTTTTGGACGTGTTTTGGGTTCTCCGTTGGGTTTCGTTGTGTTTTCCGTGGTCATCATGCTGGAAAAGTGTAAATTGTGGGTTTTGGAGAACATCAGGTAGGTTTATGAGGACTTTTGGGGCAGATTCATGGCTTTTAGGATTTTCTTCTGTTTTTTTTTCTACTGATCCAGTTGTTTTTTGGCATGTTTTTGACGTGTTTTGGGGTCTCCGTTGGGTTTCATTGGGTTTTTCGTGGTCATCATGGTGGAAAAGTGTAAATTGTGGGTTTTGGAGAACATCAGGTAGATTTAGGGTGTTTTTTGGGTGGATCTATGGTTTTGGGGGATTTTGTTCCAGTTTTGGGGTGATCCAATTCTTTTTTGGGGTGTTTTGGACGTGTTTTGGGTTCTCCGTTGGGTTTCGTTGGGTTTTCCGTTGGCATCATGGTGGAAAAGTGTAAATTGTGGGTTTTGGAGAACATCAGGTAGGTTTAGGGGGACTTTTGGGGTGGATTCATGGTATTTGGGGTTTTCTTCTGTTTTTTTTTGGGGGGGTGATCGAATTCATTTTTGGGGTGTTTTTGACGTGTTTTGTGGTCTCTGTTTTGTTTCGTTGTGTTTTCCTTGTTCATTTTGGTGGAAAAGGCTGAATAGTGGGTTTTGGAGAACATCAGGTAGGTTTAGGGTGGTTTTGGGATTTGATCCGTGCTTTTTGGGGATTTTGTTCCAGTTTTGGGGGTGATTCCGTTCTTGTTTGTGGTGTTTTTGATGTGTTTTGGGGTCTCCGTTGGGTTTTGTTGGGTTCTTGTTGGTCATCATGTTGGAAAAGGGTAAATTGTGGGTTTTGGAGAACATCAGGTAGGTTTAGGGGGACTTTTGGGGTGGATTCATGGTATTTGTTTTTTTTTTTTTTTTTTTTTTTTTTTTTTTTTTTTCTGTTTTTCTGGGGTGATCCCGTTCTTTTTTGGTGTGTTTTTGATGTGTTTTGGGGTCTCCGTTGGGTTTTGTTGGGTTCTTGTTGGTCATCATGTTGGAAAAGTGTAAATTGTGGGTTTTGGAGAATATCAGGTGAGTTTAAGTTTTTCTGGGTGGTGAATCTGTGGTTTTGGTTGAATTCTTCTGTTTTTTTTAGCGTTTTCTTCTGTTTTTGGGGTGGTCCCATTCTTTTTTGGGGTGTTTTTGACATATTTTGGGGTCTCCGTTGGTTTTTGTTGGGTTCTTGTTGTTCATCATGGTGAAAACGTGTAAATTGTGGGTATTGGAGAACATTAGGTAGGTTTAGGGGGACTTTTGGGGTGGATCAACGGCTTTTAGGGTTTTCTTTCGGTTTTGGGGGTGATCCCGCTTTTTTTTGTGGTGTTTTTGACGTGTTTTGGGGTTTCCGTTGCGTTTCGTTGATTTCCTAATGTGTTTTAAGTTTGTTGGGAGTGGACTTTGGGATTTGGAGAACATCAGGTAGGTTTAGTGTGTTTTTGGGGTGGATCTATGTTTTTTGGGGTTTTCTTTCTTTTTTAGGGGTTATCCTGTTCTTGTTTGGGGTGTTTTTGACTTGTTTTGGGGTCTCCGTTGGGTTTTAGTTGGATTCTCGTTGGTCCTTAAGGTAAATGGGAGTGGATTGTGGGTTTTGAAGAAGATCAGGTGAGTTTAGGGTGGTTTTGCGGGGAAATTCATAGTGTTTGGTGTTTTTTCTTCTGATCCAGTTCTTTTTTGGGGTGTTTTTGAGGTGTTTTTGGGGTTTCCGTTGGGTTTCGTTGAGTTCCTAATGGGTTTTATGGTGGTTGGGAGTGGACATTTGGATTTGGAGAACATCAGGTACGTTTAGAGTGGTTTTGGGATTGGATCCGTGCTTTTTGGGGTTTTCTTTCGTTTTTGGGGGTGATCCTGTTCTTTTTTGGGGTGTTTTGGACGTGTTTTGGGTTCTCCGTTGGGTTTCGTTGTGTTTTCCGTGGTCATCATGGTGGAAAAGTGTAAATTGTGGGTTTTGGAGAACATCAGGTAGGTTTATGAGGACTTTTGGGGCAGATTCATGGCTTTTAGGATTTTCTTCTGTTTTTTTTTCTACTGATCCAGTTGTTTTTTGGCATGTTTTTGACGTGTTTTGGGGTCTCCGTTGGGTTTCATTGGGTTTTTCGTGGTCATCATGGTGGAAAAGTGTAAATTGTGGGTTTTGGAGAACATCAGGTAGATTTAGGGTGTTTTTTGGGTGGATCTATGGTTTTGGGGGATTTTGTTCCAGTTTTGGGGTGATCCAATTCTTTTTTGGGGTGTTTTGGACGTGTTTTGGGTTCTCCGTTGGGTTTCGTTGGGTTTTCCGTTGGCATCATGGTGGAAAAGTGTAAATTGTGGGTTTTGGAGAACATCAGGTAGGTTTAGGGGGACTTTTGGGGTGGATTCATGGTATTTGGGGTTTTCTTCTGTTTTTTTTGGGGGGGTGATCGAATTCATTTTTGGGGTGTTTTTGACGTGTTTTGTGGTCTCTGTTTTGTTTCGTTGTGTTTTCCTTGTTCATTTTGGTGGAAAAGGCTGAATAGTGGGTTTTGGAGAACATCAGGTAGGTTTAGGGTGGTTTTGGGATTTGATCCGTGCTTTTTGGGGATTTTGTTCCAGTTTTGGGGGTGATTCCGTTCTTGTTTGTGGTGTTTTTGATGTGTTTTGGGGTCTCCGTTGGGTTTTGTTGGGTTCTTGTTGGTCATCATGTTGGAAAAGGGTAAATTGTGGGTTTTGGAGAATATCAGGTAGGTTTAGGGGGACTTTTGGGGTGGATTCATGGTATTTTTTTTTTTTTTTTTTTTTTTTTTTTTTTTTTTCTGTTTTTCTGGGGTGATCCCGTTCTTTTTTGGTGTGTTTTTGATGTGTTTTGGGGTCTCCGTTGGGTTTTGTTGGGTTCTTGTTGGTCATCATGTTGGAAAAGTGTAAATTGTGGGTTTTGGAGAATATCAGGTGAGTTTAAGTTTTTCTGGGTGGTGAATCTGTGGTTTTGGTTGAATTCTTCTGTTTTTTTTTAGCGTTTTCTTCTGTTTTTGGGGTGGTCCCATTCTTTTTTGGGGTGTTTTTGACATATTTTGGGGTCTCCGTTGGTTTTTGTTGGGTTCTTGTTGTTCATCATGGTGAAAACGTGTAAATTGTGGGTATTGGAGAACATTAGGTAGGTTTAGGGGGACTTTTGGGGTGGATCAACGGCTTTTAGGGTTTTCTTTCGGTTTTGGGGGTGATCCCGCTTTTTTTTGTGGTGTTTTTGACGTGTTTTGGGGTTTCCGTTGCGTTTCGTTGATTTCCTAATGTGTTTTAAGTTTGTTGGGAGTGGACTTTGGGATTTGGAGAACATCAGGTAGGTTTAGTGTGTTTTTGGGGTGGATCTATGTTTTTTGGGGTTTTCTTTCTTTTTTAGGGGTTATCCTGTTCTTGTTTGGGGTGTTTTTGACTTGTTTTGGGGTCTCCGTTGGGTTTTAGTTGGATTCTCGTTGGTCCTTAAGGTAAATGGGAGTGGATTGTGGGTTTTGAAGAAGATCAGGTGAGTTTAGGGTGGTTTTGCGGGGAAATTCATAGTGTTTGGTGTTTTTTCTTCTGATCCAGTTCTTTTTTGGGGTGTTTTTGAGGTGTTTTTGGGGTTTCCGTTGGGTTTCGTTGAGTTCCTAATGGGTTTTATGGTGGTTGGGAGTGGACATTTGGATTTGGAGAACATCAGGTACGTTTAGAGTGGTTTTGGGATTGGATCCGTGCTTTTTGGGGTTTTCTTTCGTTTTTGGGGGTGATCCTGTTCTTTTTTGGGGTGTTTTGGACGTGTTTTGGGTTCTCCGTTGGGTTTCGTTGTGTTTTCCGTGGTCATCATGCTGGAAAAGTGTAAATTGTGGGTTTTGGAGAACATCAGGTAGGTTTATGAGGACTTTTGGGGCAGATTCATGGCTTTTAGGATTTTCTTCTGTTTTTTTTTCTACTGATCCAGTTGTTTTTTGGCATGTTTTTGACGTGTTTTGGGGTCTCCGTTGGGTTTCATTGGGTTTTTCGTGGTCATCATGGTGGAAAAGTGTAAATTGTGGGTTTTGGAGAACATCAGGTAGATTTAGGGTGTTTTTTGGGTGGATCTATAGTTTTGGGGGATTTTGTTCCAGTTTTGGGGTGATCCAATTTTTTTTTGGTGTGTTTTGGACGTGTTTTGGGTTCTCCGTTGGGTTTCGTTGGGTTTTCCGTTGGCATCATGGTGGAAAAGTGTAAATTGTGGGTTTTGGAGAACATCAGGTAGGTTTAGGGGGACTTTTGGGGTGGATTCATGGTATTTGGGGTTTTCTTCTGTTTTTTTTGGGGGGGTGATCGAATTCATTTTTGGGGTGTTTTTGACGTGTTTTGTGGTCTCTGTTTTGTTTCGTTGTGTTTTCCTTGTTCATTTTGGTGGAAAAGGCTGAATAGTGGGTTTTGGAGAACATCAGGTAGGTTTAGGGTGGTTTTGGGATTTGATCCGTGCTTTTGGGGATTTTGTTCCAGTTTTGGGGGTGATTCCGTTCTTGTTTGTGGTGTTTTTGATGTGTTTTGGGGTCTCCGTTGGGTTTTGTTGGGTTTTCCGTTGGCATCATGGTGGAAAAGGGTAAATTGTGGGTTTTGGAGAACATCAGGTAGGTTTAGGGGGACTTTTGGGGTGGATTCATGGTATTTGTTTTTTTTTTGTTTTTTTTTTGTTTTTTTTTCTGTTTTTCTGGGGTGATCCCGTTCTTTTTTGGTGTGTTTTTGATGTGTTTTGGGGTCTCCGTTGGGTTTTGTTGGGTTCTTGTTGGTCATCATGTTGGAAAAGTGTAAATTGTGGGTTTTGGAGAATATCAGGTGAGTTTAAGTTTTTCTGGGTGGTGAATCTGTGGTTTTGGTTGAATTCTTCTGTTTTTTTTTAGCGTTTTCTTCTGTTTTTGGGGTGGTCCCATTCTTTTTTGGGGTGTTTTTGACATATTTTGGGGTCTCCGTTGGTTTTTGTTGGGTTCTTGTTGTTCATCATGGTGAAAACGTGTAAATTGTGGGTATTGGAGAACATTAGGTAGGTTTAGGGGGACTTTTGGGGTGGATCAACGGCTTTTAGGGTTTTCTTTCGGTTTTGGGGGTGATCCCGCTTTTTTTTGTGGTGTTTTTGACGTGTTTTGGGGTTTCCGTTGCGTTTCGTTGATTTCCTAATGTGTTTTAAGTTTGTTGGGAGTGGACTTTGGGATTTGGAGAACATCAGGTAGGTTTAGTGTGTTTTTGGGGTGGATCTATGTTTTTTGGGGTTTTCTTTCTTTTTTAGGGGTTATCCTGTTCTTGTTTGGGGTGTTTTCGACTTGTTTTGGGGTCTCCGTTGGGTTTTAGTTGGATTCTCGTTGGTCCTTAAGGTAAATGGGAGTGGATTGTGGGTTTTGAAGAAGATCAGGTGAGTTTAGGGTGGTTTTGCGGGGAAATTCATAGTGTTTGGTGTTTTTTCTTCTGATCCAGTTCTTTTTTGGGGTGTTTTTGAGGTGTTTTTGGGGTTTCCGTTGGGTTTCGTTGAGTTCCTAATGGGTTTTATGGTGGTTGGGAGTGGACATTTGGATTTGGAGAACATCAGGTACGTTTAGAGTGGTTTTGGGATTGGATCCGTGCTTTTTGGGGTTTTCTTTCGTTTTTGGGGGTGATCCTGTTCTTTTTTGGGGTGTTTTGGACGTGTTTTGGGTTCTCCGTTGGGTTTCGTTGTGTTTTCCGTGGTCATCATGCTGGAAAAGTGTAAATTGTGGGTTTTGGAGAACATCAGGTAGGTTTATGAGGACTTTTGGGGCAGATTCATGGCTTTTAGGATTTTCTTCTGTTTTTTTTTCTACTGATCCAGTTGTTTTTTGGCATGTTTTTGACGTGTTTTGGGGTCTCCGTTGGGTTTCATTGGGTTTTTCGTGGTCATCATGGTGGAAAAGTGTAAATTGTGGGTTTTGGAGAACATCAGGTAGATTTAGGGTGTTTTTTGGGTGGATCTATAGTTTTGGGGGATTTTGTTCCAGTTTTGGGGTGATCCAATTCTTTTTTGGGGTGTTTTGGACGTGTTTTGGGTTCTCCGTTGGGTTTCGTTGGGTTTTCCGTTGGCATCATGGTGGAAAAGTGTAAATTGTGGGTTTTGGAGAACATCAGGTAGGTTTAGGGGGACTTTTGGGGTGGATTCATGGTATTTGGGGTTTTCTTCTGTTTTTTTTGGGGGGGTGATCGAATTCATTTTTGGGGTGTTTTTGACGTGTTTTGTGGTCTCTGTTTTGTTTCGTTGTGTTTTCCTTGTTCATTTTGGTGGAAAAGGCTGAATAGTGGGTTTTGGAGAACATCAGGTAGGTTTAGGGTGGTTTTGGGATTTGATCCGTGCTTTTTGGGGATTTTGTTCCAGTTTTGGGGGTGATTCCGTTCTTGTTTGTGGTGTTTTTGATGTGTTTTGGGGTCTCCGTTGGGTTTTGTTGGGTTCTTGTTGGTCATCATG
>NW_028136773.1:0-17000 GCF_965140915.1 Aythya marila | reverse complement strand
TTGCGTCTGTCTGAGCTGGAGTCACCGTTTCCCTGCAGCAGCCCGCACAGTGCTGTACTCTACACTCGTAGCTGGAACAACACTGAAATCACTCCAGTGTTGTGTCTATTGCTGCATAGTGCTGGCACAGCATCAGGACTCTTTCCAAGTCCCCAAGAGTAGGCACGGGTGCCGGCTGTCCCATGTCCCGTGGGTCCGAACTCGGGCTGCGTGACGCACGACCATCCCGCGGCCCTGGGCGCCGTTCTTGGGCGACACATGTGCCAAGCGCACCGGGTTCCCGGTCCGACCTCGGGCGGCGCGGGGCTGGCTGATCCTATAATCTGGGCTCCGGTCTTTGCGATGCGTGTGCTGGACGCACCGGAGACCGTGTGTGACTTCGTGCGGTTCGGGGACGGCGATGCCGAGGCCCGTGTGTCCGGCCTCCGGCGGCGCGGGTGCCGGCTGTCCCGTGGGTCCGAAGTCGGGCGACGAACCGTGAGCCGGGCGATGAACCGTGAGCTTCACTGCCGAGCCGTGAAGCGGGAAGCTGCTGCCCACCGGCTCGGGCTCTGGCCGTCCCGGAATCCAGCAGGTTCGGTCTCTTGCGGAGCTGCGGCAGGCCGTCCTGCCCTCCCGGGTAGCTCCTGCCGGAGGCGCGGGATGCGACCGTCCCGAGGTCCTAGGCTGCGGTCCTGGGCGACGCGTGTGCTAGCCGCAGCGGGGTCCGGGTCCGACTTTGGCTTTGTCAGGGACGGCGGTCCCGGGCTCCAGGTGTCCGGCCTCGGGCGGCGCGGCCGGCTGTCCCGTGTCCCGGCGATCAGAACTCGGGCGGGTTGGGGGCCGACTGTGCCGTGAAGCGGGAGGCTGCTGTCTGCCGGCTCGGGGTCTGGCCGTGCCGGAGACAGGGGGTTCGGTCCCGTGCGAAGCTGCGGCCGGCCGACCCGCGCTCCCCGTTTCTCTATCCCGGGGCGCGGAATCTGACCCTCGCAAGCTCCTGGGCTCCGTTGTCGGGAGACGCTTGTGCTAGTCGCAGCGGTGCGGCCGGCCGTCCCGATTCTCTGCGATCCGGTCTTGGGCGACGCTTGGGAGCCCAGAAGCTCTTGGGAACCCAGCTGCTAGGGACAGCCGGCCCCGCGCCGCCCGAGGCGGGACACCTGGACACCGCGACCGCCGGCCCCGAGAAGCCGAGTTCGGCCCCGGAGCCCGCTGAGTCTAGCAATGGACCGGTGCCCAGGGTTTCGGGACGGCCGGCCACCGAACCGCACGGGACCGAAAGCCCGCTCTCTGGGAAGCCGGCGGACGCCAGCCCCCCGCTTCACTGCACGGCCGGCCCCCACGCCCCCTGAAGTCGGATCCCCGGGACACGACATAGCCGGCCCCCGCTAGCCCACGGCCCCGGAATCGCCGTCCCCGAACCGTCCGATGTCGGACCCGGCACCCGGTGCTGCTTGCAAACGCGTCGCACAAGACCGGAGCACAGGGGCTCGGAAGAGCCAGCTCCCGCCCTGCCGGAGGCCGGACTCCCGGGCTATGTCCACATGTCTCTTCAATACTTTTAAGGATCGGGTCTCTTACCACTTCCCCGGGCAGCCTGTTCTAATAGCAAAGCACCCCTTCCATGAAGAAATGCTTATTCAGTATCGAGCTAGCCAGTGCTGGTAAACAGAGGTGTTTCTCCCTAGGGGTAGGGCTTGGCATTTCCCTCTCCTGAACTTCAAAAGGTTCCTGCCTGCCCCTATCTGCAGCCTGTCAAGGTTCCTCTGAATGCGCAGCCCCCCCATACAAGCGCCTTTTCCACAGAAGCCACCGACCACCCGCCGCCTCGCCCCCTCCCAATTCGGCCTGCCCCAGGGCGCCACCGACCACCAACCTCCTTGCAGCACCACACCTCAGCATCCCGAGCTATCCCGACAGCTTCCACCCATCGGGAGGTCCCACTTGTAATAAATGACCGAGTCCCAAATAGGATTGCAATTGAAATTTACAATTTATTAAATGAATAGAGGTAAGCAAGCAGCGCTGGGTGCGCCAGGAGTCTCTGCTCCACCAAGACACACACAAGTTACATTAGGCGGCTGGTTTTTATGCTGCTAGGCTAATACATATTCATTACTACTTCTACAAAAGGCAGGGTTATTCTAATTAGTTCCCAGAATCCGAACCCTCCCACTGGTGCAGGCGTTATCAGTCTCCGGTGGTCCCTCTGGGAGCCGCTCGTACTGAAGGCTCGTAGTCTTCCTCCCAGGCTTTGTCCTTTGGTCGTTCTTCAGCTTCTCCCCTCCCCTTATTTAGTAGTTGCTGGGCCAGATGTCAGAAAGCTGTGTCTCGTGCAGTAGTCCGCACAGGCACTGCATAGCAAACACACCAAGTAACATTGACTTCAGTTACTCGCAACAGTTACTCACCTGATAAAGAACTGCATGCAATAATGGCATCAATACTACATTAGTTTATTCTAACAGATCCTACTAGCTGTTACCTCAAAAAGATGTGCGTACCCCTCGCTACTTGGAAACGCATCAGTCCATAAACTCTCATCCACCTGAAGAAGCCTGCAACTGACCGAAGGAAAAACAAACACCCCAAAGAGCAGCCCAAGCAGAATGAGCTCTCTGAGGGGATGCCTGGGACTCACATACCATTTGGCCCCGACTAGCACCCAAATCCAATCACCTGGGAAGGGAAGGGGCAAAGCACAAGGAAGTAGGAAGAGAGCAGCAGCAGCAGCTGTGGTGTTTGTTTTTTTTTTTTTTTTTTTCTGTGTGTGTGTGTGATTTTTCTTTTTATTTTTTAATCAGTTTTAGCTCAAAAGCATGCATAGTGCAGACAAGAGAACTAGGGTGTTTCTAGAAGCAAAAATCCCCATGCTTTTGCTGCAGCTTTCAATATTAAAAGACATTATGACCAAGCAAGTAATTGGAACTCTTCCAACTGGAATTAGCTCAACCTTTTATTTACGTATAAAGAAAAAACTAGGAGTAGAACATCTGCTCCATCTTTTCCTTTCTCACCTTGCCATAGGCAGCTCTGGCTGTGACGTCCCAGATTGCATACTGCTTTTCAGCTTTAAAAAATGAAAACCTTTACCCTAACCCTTATCATAACCATTAGCTTACCCTTATTCATACCCTAAACCTAACCCTAATCCTTACCCTTACCCTAATCCTTACCCTACCCTTATCCTTACCATTACTCTATCCTTTACCCTAACTCTTACCCTTACCCTAACCCTTACCCCAACCCTTACCCTAAACCTAACCCTTTCCCTAAACCTTATCCTCACCCTAAGCCTTACCCTTAGCCTTACCCTAACACTTACCTTTGCCCTAACCCTTACCCTAATCTGAACCCAAACCCTAACCCTAATACCCTCACCCTAACCTTTACCCTAAGCCTAACCACAGTCCCAACCCCTAACCCCTAACCCTTACCCTAACCCTCTAAACCTACCCCTAACCTATCCCTAACCATAACCCTCTAAGCCTAACCCTAAACCACTAACCCTAACAATAACCCCCAACCCCAACCCTCACCCGAAACCCTAACTCTAGCCCCAGCCCTAGCCCCTAGCCCTAGTTCCCGAGAACTACATCTCCCGGTATGCTCTGGGCATTCAACATGGCCTCCCGGAAGTCCCGAATCCGAAAAATACATTTCCCGGTATACTCTGGGTACGCAACATGGCCTCCCGGAAGTCTGGAGTACAAGAACTACATCTCCCGGCATGCTCTGGGCACACAACATGGCCTCCCAGTGCCGGAAAACTACACCTACCAGCATTCCCCGCACAGCCAGCATGGCCAATCACAGGCCGAGTGCTCGAGAACTGCATTTACCAGCATTCACTGGAACCCTCACCGCCCTTACAAAAAAAGCCTCAAGCCCTAACATCCAAAAAACCTCGAAACCCCTACAGACCTAACCCAAACTATTTACCACACTAAACCCCTGAAGACCTATGCCTAAAACCCCCAACCCAAAATCTTAGGATGCTCAAAACCCAAACCCAACCCAAAACGTTAGGAATGCTCAAAGCCCTAGCCCAAAAACTTAGGGCGCTCCAAACCCTAACCCCAAAACATTAAGACGCAAAAAACCCTAACCCAAAAACTTAGGGTAATACACCATAAATGTTTGTTCATTGTCTTTTGTATTATAAAAACAAGGAGTTCTGTTTGAGGAGCGGGAGTTGCGAAAGCTCCCTGCTGAAGTAAGGAGCTGCATAACGCTTGCCTAGACACTATGAAAATTCTTTTGCTTAATTTTCTTAAAACCGTTGGGTTTCGTAGGGTTTTCCGTGGTCATCATGGTGGAAAAGTGTAAATTGTGGGTTTTGGAGAACATCAGGTAGGTTTATGAGGACTTTTGGGGCAGATTCAAGGTTTTTAGGGTTTTCTTCTGTTTTTTTTCTAGTGATCCAGTTGTTTTTCGGCATGTTTTTGACGTGTTTTGGGTTCTCCGTTGGGTTTCGTTGGGTTTTCCGTTGGCATCATGGTGGAAAAGTGTAAATTGTGGGTTTTGGAGAACATCAGGTAGGTTTAGGGGGACTTTTGGGGTGGATTCATGGTATTTGTTTTTTTTTTCTCTTTTTTTGGGGGTGATCCTGTTCTTTTTGGGGGTGTTTTTGATGTGTTTTTGGGTCTCCGTTAGGTTTTGTTGGGTTCTTGTTGGTCATCATGTTGGAAAAGTGTAAATTGTGGGTTTTGGAGAATATCAGGTGTTTTTAATTTTTTTTGGGTGGTGTATCTATGGTTTTGGGGGAATTCTTCTGTTTTTTTTTTAGCGTTTTCTTCTGTTTTTGGGGTGGTCCTGTACTTTTTTGGGGTGTTTTGGACGTGTTTTGGGTTCTCCGTTGGGTTTCGTTGGGTTTTCCATAGTCATCATGGTGGAAAAGGGTAAATTTGTGGGTTTTGGAGAACATCAGGTAGGTTTAGGCTGGTTTTGGGATTGGATCTGTGCTTTTTGGGGATTTTCTTCCAGTTTATGGGCGATCCCTTTCTTTTTTGGGGTGTTTTTGACGTGTTTTGGTGTCTCCTTTTGGGTTTTCGTTTGGTTCATGTTGGTCATCATGGTGAAAATTGTAAATTTTTTGGGGGGGGAATTTTCTTCCAGTTTTGGGGGTGATCCCGTTCTTTTTTGGGGTGTTTTTGACATGTTTTGGGGTCTCTGTTGGGTTTTGTTGGGTTCTTGTTTTTCATCATGTTGGAAAAGTTTAACTTGCGTGTTTTGGAGAACATCAGGTAGGTTTAGTGTCGTTTTGGGGTGGATCTATGTTTTTTGGGGATTTTCTTCCAGTTTAGGGGGTGCTTTCGTTCTTGTTTGGGGTGTTTTTGACCTTTTTGGGGTCTCCGTTGAGTTTTAGTTGGATTCTCGTTGGTCCTTAAGGGAAATGGGAGTGGCTTGTGGGTTTTGAAGAAGATCAGGTGAGTTTAGGGTGGTTTTGCAGGGAAATTCATAGTTGTTGGTGTTTTTTCTTCTGATCCAGTTCTTTTTTGGGGTGTTTTTGACGTGTTTTGGGGTCTCCGTTGGTTTTTGTTGGGTTCTTGTTGTTCATCATGGTGAAAACGGGTAAACTGTGGGTATTGGAGAACATCAGGTAGGTTTAGGGGGACTTTTGGGGTGGATCAACGGCTTTTAGGGTTTTCTTTCGGTTTTGGGGGTGATCCTGCTTTTTTTTGTGGTGTTTTTGACGTGTTTTGGGGTTTCCGTTGCGTTTCGTTGATTTCCTAATGTGTTTTAAGTTTGTTGGGAGTGGACTTTGGGATTTGGAGAACATCAGGTAGGTTTAGTGCGTTTTTGGGGTGGATCTATGTTTTTTGGTGTTTTCTTTCTTTTTTAGGGGTTATCCTGTTCTTGTTTGGGGTGTTTTCGACTTGTTTTGGGGTCTCCGTTGGGTTTTAGTTGGATTCTCGTTGGTCGTTAAGGTAAATGGGAGTGGATTGTGGGTTTTGAAGAAGATCAGGTGAGTTTAGGGTGGTTTTGCGGGGAAATTCATAGTGTTTGGTGTTTTTTCTTCTGATCCAGTTCTTTTTTGGGGTGTTTTTGAGGTGTTTTTGGGGTTTCCGTTGGGTTTCGTTGAGTTCCTAATGGGTTTTATGGTGGTTGGGAGTGGACATTTGGATTTGGAGAACATCAGGTACGTTTAGAGTGGTTTTGGGATTGGATCCGTGCTTTTTGGGGTTTTCTTTCGTTTTTGGGGGTGATCCTGTTCTTGTTTGGGGTGTTTTGGACGTGTTTTGTGTTCTCCGTTGGGTTTCGTTGGGTTTTCCGTGGTCATCATGGTGGAAAAGTGTAAATTGTGGCTTTTGGAGAACATGAGGTAGGTTTATGAGGACTTTTGGGGCAGATTCATGGTTTTTAGGGTTTTCTTCTGTTGTTTTTCTACTGATCCAGTTGTTTTTTGGGGTGTTTTGGACGTGTTTTGGGGTCTCCGTTGGGTTTCATTGGGTTTCTCGTGGTCATCATGGTGGAAAAGTTTAAATTGTGGGTTTTGGAGAACATCAGGTAGATTTAGGGTGTTTTTTGGGTGGATCTATGTTTTTTGGGGATTTTGTTCCAGTTTTGGGGGTGATTCCGTTCTTGTTTGGGGTGTTTTTGATGTGTTTTGGGTTCTCCGTTGGGTTTCGTTGGGTTTTCCGTTGGCATCATGGTGGAAAAGTGTAAATTGTGGGTTTTGGAGAACATCAGGTAGGTTTAGGGGGACTTTTGGGGTGGATTCATGGTATTTGTTTTTTTTTTTTCTGTTTTTGGGGGGTGATCCCGTTCTTTTTTGGTGTGTTTTTGATGTGTTTTGGGGTCTCCGTTGGGTTTCATTGGGTTTTTCGTGGTCATCATGTTGGAAAAGTGTAAATTGTGGGTTTTGGAGAACATCAGGTAGATTTAGGGTGTTTTTTGGTGGATCTATGGTTTTGGGGGATTTTGTTCCAGTTTTGGGGTGATCCAATTCTTTTTTGGGGTGTTTTGGACGTGTTTTGCGTTCTCCGTTGGGTTTCGTTGTGTTTTCCGTGGTCATCATGGTGGAAAAGTGTAAATTGTGGGTTTTGGAGAACATCAGGTAGGTTTAGGGGGACTTTTGGGGTGGATGCATGGTATTTGGGGTTTTCTTCTGTTTTTTTTGGGGGGGTGATCGAATTCATTTTTGGGGTGTTTTTGACGTGTTTTGTGGTCTCCGTTGGGTTTTGCTGCGTTCTTGTTGGTCATCATGTTGGAAAAGTGTAAATTGCGGGTTTTGGAGAACATCAGGTAGGTTTACTGTCTTTTTGGGGTGGATCTATGTTTTTGGGGGATTTTCTTCCAGTTTTGGGGGTGATTCCGTTCTTGTTTGGGGTGTTTTTGACGTGTTTTGTGGTCTCTGTTTTGTTTCGTTGTGTTTTCCTTGTTCATTTTGGTGGAAAAGGCTGAATAGTGGGTTTTGGAGAACATCAGGTAAGTTTAGTGTCGTTTTGGGGTTAATCTATGTTTTTGGGGGGATTTTCTTCCAGTTTTGGGGGTGATTCCGTTCTTGTTTGGGGTGTTTTTGACTTGTTTTGGGGTCTCCGTTGGGTTTTAGTTGAATTCTCGTTGGTCCTTACAGTAAATGGGAGTGGATTGTGGGTTTTGAAGAAGATCAGGTGAGTTTAGGGTGGTTTTGCGGGGAAATTCATAGTGTTTGGTGTTTTTTCTTCTGATCCAGTTCTTTTTTGGGGTGTTTTTGAGGTGTTTTGGGGTTTCCGTTGGGTTTCGTTGAGTTCCTAATGGGTTTTATGGTGGTTGGGAGTGGACATTTGGATTTGGAGAACATCAGGTACGTTTAGAGTGGTTTTGGGATTGGATCCGTGCTTTTTGGGGTTTTCTTTCGTTTTTGGGGGTGATCCTGTTCTTGTTTGGGGTGTTTTGGACGTGTTTTGTGTTCTCCGTTGGGTTTCGTTGGGTTTTCCGTTGGCATCATGGTGGAAAAGGGTAAATTGTGGGTTTTGGAGAACATCAGGTAGGTTTAGGGGGACTTTTGGCGTGGATTCATGGTATTTGGGGTTTTCTTCTGTGTTTTTTGGGGGGGTGATCGAATTCATTTTTGGTGTGTTTTTGACGTGTTTTGTGGTCTCTGTTTTTTTTCGTTGTGTTTTCCTTGTTCATTTTGGTGGAAAAGGCTGAATAGTGGGTTTTGGAGAACATCAGGTAGGTTTAGGGTGATTTTGTGATTTGATCCGTGCTTTTTGGGGATTTTGTTCCAGTTTTGGGGGTGATTCCGTTCTTGTTTGTGGTGTTTTTGATGTGTTTTGGGTTCTCCGTTGGGTTTCGTTGGGTTTTCCGTTGGCATCATGGTGGAAAAGGGTAAATTGTGGGTTTTGGAGAACATCAGGTAGGTTTAGTGTGTTTTTGGGGTGGATCTATGTTTTTTGGGGTTTTCTTTCTTTTTTAGGGGTTATCCTGTTCTTGTTTGGGGTTTTTTTGACTTGTTTTGGGGTCTCCGTTGGGTATTAGTTGGATTTTCGTTGGTCCTTAAGGTAAATGGGAGTGGATTGTGGGTTTTGAAGAAGATCAGGTGAGTTTAGGGTGGTTTTGCGGGGAAATTCATAGTGTTTGGTGTTTTTTCTTCTGATCCAGTTCTTTTTTGGGGTGTTTTTGAGGTGTTTTTGGGGTTTCCGTTGGGTTTCGTTGAGTTCCTAATGGGTTTTATGGTGGTTGGGAGTGGACATTTGGATTTGGAGAACATCAGGTACGTTTAGAGTGGTTTTGGGATTGGATCCGTGCTTTTTGGGGTTTTCTTTGGTTTTGGGGGTGATCCTGTTCTTGTTTGGGGTGTTTTTGACGTGTTTTGGGGTCTCCGTTGGGTTTCATTGTGTTTTTCGTGGTCATCATGGTGGAAAAGTGTAAATTGTGGGTTTTGGAGAACATCAGGTAGATTTAGGGTGTTTTTTGGGTGGATCTATGGTTTTGGGGGATTTTGTTCCAGTTTTGGGGTGATCCAATTCTTTTTTGGGGTGTTTTGGACGTGTTTTGCGTTCTCCGTTGGGTTTCGTTGTGTTTTCCGTGGTCATCATGGTGGAAAAGTGTAAATTGTGGGTTTTGGAGAACATCAGGTAGGTTTAGGGGGACTTTTGGGGTGGATGCATGGTATTTGTTTTTTTTTTTTCTGTTTTTTTTTGGGGGTGATCCCATTCTTTTTTGGTGTGTTTTTGATGTGTTTTGGGGTCTCCATTGGGTTTTGTGGGGTTCTTGTTGGTCATCATGTTGGAAAAGTGTAAATTGTGGGTTTTGGAGAACATCAGGTAGGTTTAGTGTCGTTTTGGGGTGGATCTATGGTTTTGGGGGATTTTCTTCCAGTTTTGGGGGTGATTCCGTTCTTGTTTGGGGTGTTTTTGACCTTTTTGGGGTCTCCGTTGAGTTTTAGTTGGATTCTCGTTGGTCGTTAAGGTAAATGGGAGTGGATTGTGGGTTTTGAAGAAGATCAGGTGAGTTTAGGGTGGTTTTGCGGGGAAATTCATAGTGTTTGGTGTTTTTTCTTCTGATCCAGTTCTTTTTTGGGGTGTTTTTGAGGTGTTTTTGGGGTTTCCGTTGGGTTTCGTTGAGTTCCTAATGGGTTTTATGGTGGTTGGGAGTGGACATTTGGATTTGGAGAACATCAGGTACGTTTAGAGTGGTTTTGGGATTGGATCCGTGCTTTTTGGGGTTTTCTTTCGTTTTTGGGGGTGATCCTGTTCTTGTTTGGGGTGTTTTGGACGTGTTTTGTGTTCTCCGTTGGGATTCGTTGTGTTTTCCGTGGTCATCATGGTGGAAAAGTGTAAATTGTGGGTTTTGGAGAACATCAGGTAGGTTTATGAGGACTTTTGGGGCAGATTCATGGTTTTTAGGGTTTTCTTCTGTTTTTTCTAGTGATCCAGTTGTTTTTTGGCATGTTTTTGACGTGTTTTGGGGTCTCCGTTGGGTTTCATTGGGTTTTTCGTGGTCATCATGTTGGAAAAGTGTAAATTGTGGGTTTTGGAGAACATCAGGTAGGTTTACTGTCTTTTTGGGGTGGATCTATGTTTTTGGGGGATTTTCTTCCAGTTTTGGGGGTGATTCCGTTCTTGTTTGGGGTGTTTTTGACGTGTTTTGTGGTCTCTGTTTTGTTTCGTTGTGTTTTCCTTGTTCATTTTGGTGGAAAAGGCTGAATAGTGGGTTTTGGAGAACATCAGGTAGGTTTAGGGTGGTTTTGGGATTTGATCCGTGCTTTTTGGGGATTTTGTTCCAGTTTTGGGGGTGATTCCGTTCTTGTTTGTGGTGTTTTTGATGTGTTTTGGGTTCTCCGTTGGGTTTCGTTGGGTTTTCCGTTGGCATCATGGTGGAAAAGTGTAAATTGTGGGTTTTGGAGAATATCAGGTGAGTTTAAGTTTTTCTGGGTGGTGAATCTATGGTTTTGGTTGAATTCTTCTGTTTTTTTTTTTTGTTTTTTTTTTTTTTTTTTTTTTTAGCGTTTTCTTCTGTTTTTGGGGTGGTCCCATTCATTTTTGGGGTGTTTTTGACTTATTTTGGGGTCTCCGTTGGTTTTTGTTGGGTTCTTGTTGTTCATCATGGTGAAAACGTGTAAATTGTGGGTATTGGAGAACATCAGGTAGGTTTAGGGGGACTTTTGGGGTGGATCAACGGCTTTTAGGGTTTTCTTTCGGTTTTGGGGGTGATCCCGCTTTTTTTTTGTGGTGTTTTTGACGTGTTTTGGGGTTTCCGTTGCGTTTCGTTGATTTCCTAATGTGTTTTAAGTTTGTTGGGAGTGGACTTTGGGATTTGGAGAACATCAGGTAGGTTTAGTGTGTTTTTGGGGTGGATCTATGTTTTTTGGGGTTTTCTTTCTTTTTTAGGGGTTATCCTGTTCTTGTTTGGGGTGTTTTTGACTTGTTTTGGGGTCTCCGTTGGGTATTAGTTGGATTTTCGTTGGTCCTTAAGGTAAATGGGAGTGGATTGTGGGTTTTGAAGAAGATCAGGTGAGTTTAGGGTGGTTTTGCGGGGAAATTCATAGTGTTTGGTGTTTTTTCTTCTGATCCAGTTCTTTTTTGGGGTGTTTTTGAGGTGTTTTTGGGGTTTCCGTTGGGTTTCGTTGAGTTCCTAATGGGTTTTATGGTGGTTGGGAGTGGACATTTGGATTTGGAGAACATCAGGTACGTTTAGAGTGGTTTTGGGATTGGATCCGTGCTTTTTGGGGTTTTCTTTCGTTTTTGGGGGTGATCCTGTTCTTGTTTGGGGTGTTTTGGACGTGTTTTGTGTTCTCCGTTGGGATTCGTTGTGTTTTCCGTGGTCATCATGGTGGAAAAGTGTAAATTGTGGGTTTTGGAGAACATCAGGTAGATTTAGGGTGTTTTTTGGGTGGATCTATGGTTTTGGGGGATTTTGTTCCAGTTTTGGGGTGATCCAATTCTTTTTTGGGGTGTTTTGGACGTGTTTTGCGTTCTCCGTTGGGTTTCGTTGTGTTTTCCGTGGTCATCATGGTGGAAAAGTGTAAATTGTGGGTTTTGGAGAACATCAGGTAGGTTTAGGGGGACTTTTGGGGTGGATGCATGGTATTTGTTTTTTTTTTTTCTGTTTTTTTTTGGGGGTGATCCCATTCTTTTTTGGTGTGTTTTTGATGTGTTTTGGGGTCTCCGTTGGGTTTTGTGGGGTTCTTGTTGGTCATCATGTTGGAAAAGTGTAAATTGTGGGTTTTGGAGAACATCAGGTAGGTTTAGTGTCGTTTTGGGGTGGATCTATGGTTTTGGGGGATTTTCTTCCAGTTTTGGGGGTGATTCCGTTCTTGTTTGGGGTGTTTTTGACCTTTTTGGGGTCTCCGTTGGGTTTTAGTTGGATTCTCGTTGGTCGTTAAGGTAAATGGGAGTGGATTGTGGGTTTTGAAGAAGATCAGGTGAGTTTAGGGTGGTTTTGCGGGGAAATTCATAGTGTTTGGTGTTTTTTCTTCTGATCCAGTTCTTTTTTGGGGTGTTTTTGAGGTGTTTTTGGGGTTTCCGTTGGGTTTCGTTGAGTTCCTAATGGGTTTTATGGTGGTTGGGAGTGGACATTTGGATTTGGAGAACATCAGGTACGTTTAGAGTGGTTTTGGGATTGGATCCGTGCTTTTTGGGGTTTTCTTTCGTTTTTGGGGGTGATCCTGTTCTTGTTTGGGGTGTTTTGGACGTGTTTTGTGTTCTCCGTTGGGATTCGTTGTGTTTTCCGTGGTCATCATGGTGGAAAAGTGTAAATTGTGGGTTTTGGAGAACATCAGGTAGGTTTATGAGGACTTTTGGGGCAGATTCATGGTTTTTAGGGTTTTCTTCTGTTTTTTCTAGTGATCCAGTTGTTTTTTGGCATGTTTTTGACGTGTTTTGGGGTCTCCGTTGGGTTTCATTGGGTTTTTCGTGGTCATCATGTTGGAAAAGTGTAAATTGCGGGTTTTGGAGAACATCAGGTAGGTTTACTGTCTTTTTGGGGTGGATCTATGTTTTTGGGGGATTTTCTTCCAGTTTTGGGGGTGATTCCGTTCTTTTTTGGGGTGTTTTTGACGTGTTTTTTGGTCTCTGTTTTGTTTCGTTGTGTTTTCCTTGTTCATTTTGGTGGAAAAGGCTGAATAGTGGGTTTTGGAGAACATCAGGTAGGTTTAGGGTGGTTTTGGGATTTGATTCGTGCTTTTTGGGGATTTTGTTCCAGTTTTGGGGGTGATTCCGTTCTTGTTTGTGGTGTTTTTGATGTGTTTTGGGTTCTCCGTTGGGTTTCGTTGGGTTTTCCGTTGGCATCATGGTGGAAAAGTGTAAATTGTGGGTTTTGGAGAATATCAGGTGAGTTTAAGTTTTTCTGGGTGGTGAATCTATGGTTTTGGTTGAATTCTTCTGTTTTTTTCTTTGTTTGTTTTTTTTTTTTTTTTTTTTTAGCGTTTTCTTCTGTTTTTGCGGTGGTCCCATTCTTTTTTGGGGTGTTTTTGACATATTTTTTGGTCTCCGTTGGTTTTTGTTGGGTTCTTGTTGTTCATCATGGTGAAAACGTGTAAATTGTGGGTATTGGAGAACATCAGGTAGGTTTAGGGGGACTTTTGGGGTGGATCAACGGCTTTTAGGGTTTTCTTTCGGTTTTGGGGGTGATCCCGCTTTTTTTTGTGGTGTTTTTGACGTGTTTTGGGGTTTCCGTTGCGTTTCGTTGATTTCCTAATGTGTTTTAAGTTTGTTGGGAGTGGACTTTGGGATTTGGAGAACATCAGGTAGGTTTAGTGTGTTTTTGGGGTGGATCTATGTTTTTTGGGGTTTTCTTTCTTTTTTAGGGGTTATCCTGTTCTTATTTGGGGTGTTTTTGACTTGTTTTGGGGTCTCCGTTGGGTTTTAGTTGGATTTTCGTTGGTCCTTAAGGTAAATGGGAGTGGATTGTGGGTTTTGAAGAAGATCAGGTGAGTTTAGGGTGGTTTTGCGGGGAAATTCATAGTGTTTGGTGTTTTTTCTTCTGATCCAGTTCTTTTTTGGGGTGTTTTTGAGGTGTTTTTGGGGTTTCCGTTGGGTTTCGTTGAGTTCCTAATGGGTTTTATGGTGGTTGGGAGTGGACATTTGGATTTGGAGAACATCAGGTACGTTTAGAGTGGTTTTGGGATTGGATCCGTGCTTTTTGGGGTTTTCTTTGGTTTTGGGGGTGATCCTGTTCTTGTTTGGGGTGTTTTGGACGTGTTTTGGGTTCTCCGTTGGGTTTCATTGTGTTTTCCGTGGTCATCATGGTGGAAAAGTGTAAATTGTGGGTTTTGGAGAACATCAGGTAGATTTAGGGTGTTTTTTGGGTGGATCTATGGTTTTGGGGGATTTTGTTCCAGTTTTGGGGTGATCCAATTCTTTTTTGGGGTGTTTTGGACGTGTTTTGCGTTCTCCGTTGGGTTTCGTTGTGTTTTCCGTGGTCATCATGGTGGAAAAGTGTAAATTGTGGGTTTTGGAGAACATCAGGTAGGTTTAGGGGGACTTTTGGGGTGGATGCATGGTATTTGTTTTTTTTTTTTCTGTTTTTTTTGGGGGGTGATCCCATTCTTTTTTGGTGTGTTTTTGATGTGTTTTGGGGTCTCCGTTGGGTTTTGTGGGGTTCTTGTTGGTCATCATGTTGGAAAAGTGTAAATTGTGGGTTTTGGAGAACATCAGGTAGGTTTAGTGTCGTTTTGGGGTGGATCTATGGTTTTGGGGGATTTTCTTCCAGTTTTGGGGGTGATTCCGTTCTTGTTTGGGGTGTTTTTGACCTTTTTGGGGTCTCCGTTGGGTTTTAGTTGGATTCTCGTTGGTCGTTAAGGTAAATGGCAGTGGATTGTGGGTTTTGAAGAAGATCAGGTGAGTTTAGGGTGGTTTTGCGGGGAAATTCATAGTGTTTGGTGTTTTTTCTTCTGATCCAGTTCTTTTTTGGGGTGTTTTTGAGGTGTTTTTGGGGTTTCCGTTGGGTTTCGTTGAGTTCCTAATGGGTTTTATGGTGGTTGGGAGTGGACATTTGGATTTGGAGAACATCAGGTACGTTTAGAGTGGTTTTGGGATTGGATCCGTGCTTTTTGGGGTTTTCTTTCGTTTTTGGGGGTGATCCTGTTCTTGTTTGGGGTGTTTTGGACGTGTTTTGGGTTCTCCGTTGGGATTCGTTGTGTTTTCCGTGGTCATCATGGTGGAAAAGTGTAAATTGTGGGTTTTGGAGAACATCAGGTAGGTTTATGAGGACTTCTGGGGCAGATTCATGGTTTTTAGGGTTTTCTTCTGTTTTTTCTAGTGATCCAGTTGTTTTTTGGCATGTTTTTGACGTGTTTTGGGGTCTCCGTTGGGTTTCATTGGGTTTTTCGTGGTCATCATGTTGGAAAAGTGTAAATTGCGGGTTTTGGAGAACATCAGGTAGGTTTACTGTCTTTTTGGGGTGGATCTATGTTTTTGGGGGATTTTCTTCCAGTTTTGGGGGTGATTCCGTTCTTGTTTGGGGTGTTTTTGACGTGTTTTGTGGTCTCTGTTTTGTTTCGTTGTGTTTTCCTTGTTCATTTTGGTGGAAAAGGCTGAATAGTGGGTTTTGGAGAACATCAGGTAGGTTTAGGGTGGTTTTGGGATTTGATTCGTGCTTTTTGGGGATTTTGTTCCAGTTTTGGGGGTGATTCCGTTCTTGTTTGTGGTGTTTTTGATGTGTTTTGGGTTCTCCGTTGGGTTTCGTTGGGTTTTCCGTTGGCATCATGGTGGAAAAGGGTAAATTGTGGGTTTTGGAGAACATCAGGTAGGTTTAGGGGGACTTTTGGGGTGGATTCATGGTATTTGTTTTTTTTTTTCTGTTTTTCTGGGGTGATCCCGTTCTTTATTGGGATGTTTTTGATGTGTTTTGGCCATTGGGTTTTCTTGGGTTCTTGTTGGTCATCATGTTGGAAAAGTGTAAATTGTGGGGTTTGGAGAATATCAGGTGAGTTTAAGTTTTTCTGGGTGGTGAATCTATGGTTTTGGTTGAATTCTTCTGTTTTTTTTTTTTTTTTTTTTTTTTTTTTTTTTTTTTTCGTTTTCTTCTGTTTTTGCGGTGGTCCCATTCTTTTTTGGGGTGTTTTTGACTTATTTTGGGGTCTCCGTTGGTTTTTGTTGGGTTCTTGTTGTTCATCATGGTGAAAACGTGTAAATTGTGGGTATTGGAGAACATCAGGTAGGTTTAGGGGGACTTTTGGGGTGGATCAACGGCTTTTAGGGTTTTCTTTCGGTTTTGGGGGTGATCCCTCTTTTTTTTTGTGGTGTTTTTGACGTGTTTTGGGGTTTCCGTTGCGTTTCGTTGATTTCCTAATGTGTTTTAAGTTTGTTGGGAGTGGACTTTGGGATTTGGAGAACATCAGGTAGGTTTAGTGTGTTTTTGGGGTGGATCTATGTTTTTTGGGGTTTTCTTTCTTTTTTAGGGGTTATCCTGTTCTTGTTTGGGGTGTTTTTGACTTGTTTTGGGGTCTCCGTTGGGTATTAGTTGGATTTTCGTTGGTCCTTAAGGTAAATGGGAGTGGATTGTGGGTTTTGAAGAAGATCAGGTGAGTTTAGGGTGGTTTTGCGGGGAAATTCATAGTGTTTGGTGTTTTTTCTTCTGATCCAGTTCTTTTTTGGGGTGTTTTTGAGGTGTTTTTGGGGTTTCCGTTGGGTTTCGTTGAGTTCCTAATGGGTTTTATGGTGGTTGGGAGTGGACATTTGGATTTGGAGAACATCAGGTACGTTTAGAGTGGTTTTGGGATTGGATCCGTGCTTTTTGGGGTTTTCTTTGGTTTTGGGGGTGATCCTGTTCTTGTTTGGGGTGTTTTTGACGTGTTTTGGGGTCTCCGTTGGGTTTCATTGTGTTTTCCGTTGGCATCATGGTGGAAAAGTGTAAATTGTGGGTTTTGGAGAACATCAGGTAGATTTAGGGTGTTTTTTGGGTGGATCTATGGTTTTGGGGGATTTTGTTCCAGTTTTGGGGTGATCCAATTCTTTTTTGGGGTGTTTTGGACGTGTTTTGCGTTCTCCGTTGGGTTTCGTTGTGTTTTCCGTGGTCATCATGGTGGAAAAGTGTAAATTGTGGGTTTTGGAGAACATCAGGTAGGTTTAGGGGGACTTTTGGGGTGGATGCATGGTATTTGTTTTTTTTTTTTCTGTTTTTTTTTGGGGGTGATCCCATTCTTTTTTGGTGTGTTTTTGATGTGTTTTGGGGTCTCCGTTGGGTTTTGTGGGGTTCTTGTTGGTCATCATGTTGGAAAAGTGTAAATTGTGGGTTTTGGAGAACATCAGGTAGGTTTAGTGTCGTTTTGGGGTGGATCTATGGTTTTGGGGGATTTTCTTCCAGTTTTGGGGGTGATTCCGTTCTTGTTTGGGGTGTTTTTGATATTTTGGGGTCTCCGTTGGGTTTTAGTTGGATTCTCGTTGGTCGTTAAGGTAAATGGGAGTGGATTGTGGGTTTTGAAGAAGATCAGGTGAGTTTAGGGTGGTTTTGCGGGGAAATTCATAGTGTTTGGTGTTTTTTCTTCTGATCCAGTTCTTTTTTGGGGTGTTTTTGAGGTGTTTTTGGGGTTTCCGTTGGGTTTCGTTGAGTTCCTAATGGGTTTTATGGTGGTTGGGAGTGGACATTTGGAT
>NW_028136775.1:0-14000 GCF_965140915.1 Aythya marila | reverse complement strand
TCATCAATGTGGAAAAGTGTAAATTGTGGGTTTTGGAGAACTTCAGGTTGGTTTAGGGGGATTTTTGGTGTGGATCTATGGCTTTTGGGGTTTTCTTTCGTTGTTGGGGTTGAACCAGTTCTTTTTTGGGGTGTTTTTGACGTTTTTGGGGTCTCCGTTGGGTTTTGTTGGGTTCTCGTTGGTCGTTAAGCTAAATGGGAGTGGATTGTGGGTTTTGAAGAAGATCAGGTGAGTTTAGGGTGATTTGGGAGGGAAATGCATAGTTTTTTTTTTTTTTTTCTTCTGATGCAGTTCTTTTTTGGGGTGTTTTTGACGTGTTTTGGGGTTTCCGTTGCGTTTTGTTGAGTTCCTAATGGGTTTTATGGTGGTTGGGAGTGGACTTTGGGATTTGGAGAAGATCAGGTAGGTTTAGGGTGGTTTTGGGATTGGATCCATGCTTTTTGGGGATTTTCTTCCAGTTTTGGGGGTTATCCCGTTCTTTTTTGGGGTGTTTTTGACATGTTTTGATGTCTCTGTTGGGTTTTGTTGGGTTTTCTGTTGGCATCTTGGTGGAAAAGGGTAAATTGTGGGTTTTGGAGAACTTCAGGTAGGTTTAGGGGGACTTTTGGGGTGGATTCATGGTATTTGGGGTTTTCTTCTGTTTTTTGGGGTGATCCTGTTCTTTTTTGGGGTGTTTTTGACGTGTTTTGGGGTTGTCCGTTGGGTTTTGTTGGGTTCTCGTTGGTCATCATTGTGAAAAAGGGTAAATTGTGGGTTTTGGAGAACATCAGGTAGGCTTAGGGGGACTTTTGGGGTGGATCTATGGCATTTGGGTTTTTCTTCTGTTTTTTGGGGAGATCCTGTTCTTTTTTGTTTTTTTTGTTTTGTTTTGTTTTTGACATGTTTTTTGTCTCCATTGGGTTTCGTTGGGTTTTCCATGGTCATCATGGTGGAAAAGGGTAAATTTGTGGGTTTTGGAGAACATCAGGTAGGTTTAGGCTGGTTTTGGGATTGGACCTGTGCTTTTTGGGGATTTTCTTCCAGTTTATGGGTGATCCCTTTATTTTTGGGGTGTTTTTGACGTGTTTTGGTGTCTCGTTTTGGGTTTTCGTTTGGTTCATGTTGGTCATCCTGGTGAAAAAGTGTAAATTGTGGGTTTTGGAGAACTTCAGGTAGGTTTAGGGGGACTTTTGGTGTGGATCTATGGCTTTTGGGGTTTTCTTTTGTTTTTAGGGTTTATCCTGTTCATTTTTGGGTGTTTTTGACGTGTTTTGGGGTCTCCGTTGGGTTTCGTTGGGTTTTCCATGGTCATCATGTTGGAAAATTGTAAATTGTGGGTTTTGGAGATCATCAGGTAGGTTTAGGGTGGTTTTGGGGTGGATCTATGATTTTGAAGGATTTTCTTCCAATTTTGGGGGTGATCCCTTTCTTTTTTTTTTTTTTTTTTTTTTTTGACGTGTTTTGTGGTCTCCGTTGGGTTTCGTTGGGTTTTCCATGGTCATCAATGTGGAAAAGTGTAAATTGTGGGTTTTGGAGAACTTCAGGTTGGTTTAGGGGGATTTTTGGTGTGGATCTATGGCTTTTGGGGTTTTCTTTCGTTGTTGGGGTTGAACCAGTTCTTTTTTGGGGTGTTTTTGACGTTTTTGGGGTCTCTGTTGGGTTTTGTTGGGTTCTCGTTGGTCATCATTGTGAAAAAGGGTAAATTGTGGGTTTTGGAGAACATCAGGTAGGCTTAGGGGGACTTTTGGGGTGGATCTATGGCATTTGGGTTTTTCTTCTGTTTTTTTGGGGAGATCCTGTTCTTTTTTGTTTTTTTTTTTTGTTTTGTTTTGTTTTTGACATGTTTTTTGTCTCCATTGGGTTTCGTTGGGTTTTCCATGGTCATCATGGTGGAAAAGGGTAAATTTGTGGGTTTTGGAGAACATCAGGTAGGTTTAGGCTGGTTTTGGGATTGGACCTGTGCTTTTTGGGGATTTTCTTCCAGTTTATGGGTGATCCCTTTCTTTTTTGGGGTGTTTTTGACGTGTTTTGATGTCTCCTTTTGGGTTTTCGTTTGGTTCATGTTGGTCATCATGGAGAAAAATTTTAAATTTTTGGGGGGGGAATTTTCTTCCAGTTTTGGGGGTGATTCCGTTCTTGTTTGGGGTGTTTTTGACTTGTTTTGGGGTCTCCGTTGGGTTTTAGTTGGATTCTCGTTGGTCCTTAAGGGAAATGGGAGTGGATTGTGGGTTTTGAAGAAGATCAGGTGAGTTTAGTGTGGTTTTGCGGGAAATTGATAGTTTTTGGTGTTTTTTCTTCTGATTCAGTTATTTTTTGGGGTGTTTTTGACGTGTTTTGGGGTTTCCGTTGGGTTTCGTTGAGTTCCTAATGGGTTTTATGGTGGTTGGGAGTGGACATTTGGATTTGGAGAACATCAGGTACGTTTAGAGTGGTTTTGGGATTGGATCCGTGCTTTTGGGGGTTTTCTTTGGTTTTGGGGGTGATCCTGTTCTTGTTTGGGGTGTTTTTGACGTGTTTTGGGTTCTCTGTTGGGTTTTCCGTGGTCATCATGGTGGAAAAGTGTAAATTGTGGGTTTTGGAGATCATCAGGTAGGTTTAGGGTGGTTTTGGGGTGGATCTATGATTTTGAAGGATTTTCTTTCAATTTTGGGGGTGATCCCTTTCTTTTTTTTTTTTTTTTCTTTTTTTTTTTTTTTTGACATGTTTTGTGGTCTCCGTTGGGTTTCGTTGGGTTTTCCATGGTCATCAATGTGGAAAAGTGTAAATTGTGGGTTTTGGAGAACTTCAGGTTGGTTTAGGGGGATTTTTGGTGTGGATCTATGGCTTTTGGGGTTTTCTTTCGTTGTTGGGGTTGAACCAGTTCTTTTTTGGGGTGTTTTTGACGTTTTTGGGGTCTCCGTTGGGTTTTGTTGGGTTCTCGTTGGTCGTTAAGCTAAATGGGAGTGGATTGTGGGTTTTGAAGAAGATCAGGTGAGTTTAGGGTGATTTGGGAGGGAAATGCATAGTTTTTTTTTTTTTTTTCTTCTGATGCAGTTCTTTTTTGGGGTGTTTTTGACGTGTTTTGGGGTTTCCGTTGCGTTTTGTTGAGTTCCTAATGGGTTTTATGGTGGTTGGGAGTGGACTTTGGGATTTGGAGAAGATCAGGTAGGTTTAGGGTGGTTTTGGGATTGGATCCATGCTTTTTGGGGATTTTCTTCCAGTTTTGGGGGTTATCCCGTTCTTTTTTGGGGTGTTTTTGACATGTTTTGATGTCTCTGTTGGGTTTTGTTGGGTTTTCTGTTGGCATCTTGGTGGAAAAGGGTAAATTGTGGGTTTTGGAGAACTTCAGGTAGGTTTAGGGGGACTTTTGGGGTGGATTCATGGTATTTGGGGTTTTCTTCTGTTTTTTGGGGTGATCCTGTTCTTTTTTGGGGTGTTTTTGACGTGTTTTGGGGTTGTCCGTTGGGTTTTGTTGGGTTCTCGTTGGTCATCATTGTGAAAAAGGGTAAATTGTGGGTTTTGGAGAACATCAGGTAGGCTTAGGGGGACTTTTGGGGTGGATCTATGGCATTTGGGTTTTTCTTCTGTTTTTTTGGGGAGATCCTGTTCTTTTTTGTTTTTTTTTTTTTTGTTTTGTTTTGTTTTTGACATGTTTTTTGTCTCCATTGGGTTTCGTTGGGTTTTCCATGGTCATCATGGTGGAAAAGGGTAAATTTGTGGGTTTTGGAGAACATCAGGTAGGTTTAGGCTGGTTTTGGGATTGGACCTGTGCTTTTTGGGGATTTTCTTCCAGTTTATGGGTGATCCCTTTCTTTTTTGGGGTGTTTTTGACGTGTTTTGATGTCTCCTTTTGGGTTTTCGTTTGGTTCATGTTGGTCATCATGGAGAAAAATTTTAAATTTTTGGGGGGGGAATTTTCTTCCAGTTTTGGGGGTGATTCCGTTCTTGTTTGGGGTGTTTTTGACTTGTTTTGGGGTCTCCGTTGGGTTTTAGTTGGATTCTCGTTGGTCCTTAAGGGAAATGGGAGTGGATTGTGGGTTTTGAAGAAGATCAGGTGAGTTTAGTGTGGTTTTGCGGGAAATTGATAGTTTTTGGTGTTTTTTCTTCTGATTCAGTTATTTTTTGGGGTGTTTTTGACGTGTTTTGGGGTTTCCGTTGGGTTTCGTTGAGTTCCTAATGGGTTTTATGGTGGTTGGGAGTGGACATTTGGATTTGGAGAACATCAGGTACGTTTAGAGTGGTTTTGGGATTGGATCCGTGCTTTTGGGGGTTTTCTTTGGTTTTGGGGGTGATCCTGTTCTTGTTTGGGGTGTTTTTGACGTGTTTTGGGTTCTCTGTTGGGTTTTCCGTGGTCATCATGGTGGAAAAGTGTAAATTGTGGGTTTTGGAGAACATCAGGTAGGTTTAGGGTGGTTTTGGGGTGGATCTATGATTTTGAAGGATTTTCTTCCAATTTTGGGGGTGATCCCTTTCTTTTTTTTTTTTTTTCTTTTTTTTTTTTTTTTGACGTGTTTTCTCGTCTCCGTTGGGTTTCGTTGGGTTTTCCATGGTCATCAATGTGGAAAAGTGTAAATTGTGGGTTTTGGAGAACTTCAGGTTGGTTTAGGGGGATTTTTGGTGTGGATCTATGGCTTTTGGGGTTTTCTTTCGTTGTTGGGGTTGAACCAGTTCTTTTTTGGGGTGTTTTTGACGTTTTTGGGGTCTCCGTTGGGTTTTGTTGGGTTCTCGTTGGTCGTTAAGCTAAATGGGAGTGGATTGTGGGTTTTGAAGAAGATCAGGTGAGTTTAGGGTGATTTGGGAGGGAAATGCATAGTTTTGTTTTTTTTTTTTCTTCTGATCCAGTTCTTTTTTGGGGTGTTTTTGACGTGTTTTGGGGTTTCCGTTGCGTTTTGTTGAGTTCCTAATGGGTTTTATGGTGGTTGGGAGTGGACTTTGGGATTTGGAGAAGATCAGGTAGGTTTAGGGTGGTTTTGGGATTGGATCCATGCTTTTTGGGGATTTTCTTCCAGTTTTGGGGGTTATCCCGTTCTTTTTTGGGGTGTTTTTGACATGTTTTGATGTCTCTGTTGGGTTTTGTTGGGTTTTCTGTTGGCATCTTGGTGGGAAAGGGTAAATTGTGGGTTTTGGAGAACTTCAGGTAGGTTTAGGGGGACTTTTGGGGTGGATTCATGGTATTTGGGGTTTTCTTCTGTTTTTTGGGGTGATCCTGTTCTTTTTTGGGGTGTTTTTGACGTGTTTTGGGGTTGTCCGTTGGGTTTTGTTGGGTTCTCGTTGGTCATCATTGTGAAAAAGGGTAAATTGTGGGTTTTGGAGAACATCAGGTAGGCTTAGGGGGACTTTTGGGGTGGATCTATGGCATTTGGGTTTTTCTTCTGTTTTTTTGGGGAGATCCTGTTCTTTTTTGTTTTTTTTTTTTTGTTTTGTTTTGTTTTTGACATGTTTTTTGTCTCCATTGGGTTTCGTTGGGTTTTCCATGGTCATCATGGTGGAAAAGGGTAAATTTGTGGGTTTTGGAGAACATCAGGTAGGTTTAGGCTGGTTTTGGGATTGGACCTGTGCTTTTTGGGGATTTTCTTCCAGTTTATGGGTGATCCCTTTCTTTTTTGGGGTGTTTTTGACGTGTTTTGATGTCTCCTTTTGGGTTTTCGTTTGGTTCATGTTGGTCATCATGGAGAAAAATTTTAAATTTTTGGGGGGGGAATTTTCTTCCAGTTTTGGGGGTGATTCCGTTCTTGTTTGGGGTGTTTTTGACTTGTTTTGGGGTCTCCGTTGGGTTTTAGTTGGATTCTCGTTGGTCCTTAAGGGAAATGGGAGTGGATTGTGGGTTTTGAAGAAGATCAGGTGAGTTTAGTGTGGTTTTGCGGGAAATTGATAGTTTTTGGTGTTTTTTCTTCTGATTCAGTTATTTTTTGGGGTGTTTTTGACGTGTTTTGGGGTTTCCGTTGGGTTTCGTTGAGTTCCTAATGGGTTTTATGGTGGTTGGGAGTGGACATTTGGATTTGGAGAACATCAGGTACGTTTAGAGTGGTTTTGGGATTGGATCCGTGCTTTTGGGGGTTTTCTTTGGTTTTGGGGGTGATCCTGTTCTTGTTTGGGGTGTTTTTGACGTGTTTTGGGTTCTCTGTTGGGTTTTCCGTGGTCATCATGGTGGAAAAGTGTAAATTGTGGGTTTTGGAGAACATCAGGTAGGTTTAGGGTGGTTTTGGGGTGGATCTATGATTTTGAAGGATTTTCTTCCAATTTTGGGGGTGATCCCTTTCTTTTTTTTTTTTTTTTCTTTTTTTTTTTTTTTTTGACGTGTTTTCTCGTCTCCGTTGGGTTTCGTTGGGTTTTCCATGGTCATCAATGTGGAAAAGTGTAAATTGTGGGTTTTGGAGAACTTCAGGTTGGTTTAGGGGGATTTTTGGTGTGGATCTATGGCTTTTGGGGTTTTCTTTCGTTGTTGGGGTTGAACCAGTTCTTTTTTGGGGTGTTTTTGACGTTTTTGGGGTCTCCGTTGGGTTTTGTTGGGTTCTCGTTGGTCGTTAAGCTAAATGGGAGTGGATTGTGGGTTTTGAAGAAGATCAGGTGAGTTTAGGGTGATTTGGGAGGGAAATGCATAGTTTTTTTTTTTTTTTTTCTTCTGATGCAGTTCTTTTTTGGGGTGTTTTTGACGTGTTTTGGCGTTTCCGTTGCGTTTTGTTGAGTTCCTAATGGGTTTTATGGTGGTTGGGAGTGGATTTTGGGATTTGGAGAAGATCAGGTAGGTTTAAGGGTTTTCTTGGGGTTAAATCACGTATTTTCTTCAGATCCGGTTTGCTTTTGGGGTGTTTTTGAGGTGTTTTGGGGTTTCTGTTGCGTTTTGTTGAGTTCCTAAAGGGTTTTATGGTGGTTGGGAATGGACTTTGGGATTTGGAGAACATCAGGTAGGTTTATGAGGACTTTTGGGGCAGATTCATTGTTTTTAGGGTTTTCTTCTGTTTTTTCTCGTGATCCAGTTGGTTTTCGGCGTGTTTTTGACGTGTTTTGTGGTCTCTGTTGGGTTTCGTTGGGTTTTCCGTGGTCATCATGGTGGAAAAGTGTAAATTGTGGGTTTTGGAGAACATCAGGTAGATTTAGGGTGTTTTTGGGGTGGATCTATGGTTTTGGGGGATTTTGTTCCAGTTTTGGGGTGATCGAATTCATTTTTGGGGTGTTTCTGACGTGTTTTGGGTTCTTCGTTGGGTTTCGTTGGGTTTTCCGTGGTCATCATGGTGGAAAAGTGTAAATTGTGGGTTTTGGAGAACATCAGGTAGGTTTAGGGGGACTTTTGGGGTGGATTCATGATATATGGGGTTTTCTTCTGTTTTTTTTTTTTTGGGGGGGAGGTGATCCCGTTCTTTTTTGGGGTGTTTTTGACGTGTTTTGGGGTCTCCATTGGGTTTCGTTGCGTTTTCCGTGGTCATCATGGTGGAAAAGGGTAAATTGTTGGTTTTGGAGAACATCAGGTAGGTTTAGGTGTGTTTTGGGATTGGATCTATGGTTTTGGGGGATTTTCTTTCGTTTTTGGGGGTGATCCCGTTCTTTTTTGGGGTGTTTTTGACATGTTTTGGGGTCTCCGTTGGTATTCCTTGGGTTTTCCGTGGTCATGGTGGTGGAAAATTGTAAATTGTGGGTTTTGGAGAACTTCAGGTAGGTTTAGGGGAATTTTGGGGTGGATTCATGGTATTTGGGCTTTTCTTCTGTTTTTCTTGGGTGATCCTGTTCTTTTTTTGGGTGTTTATGACGTGTTTTGGGGTCTCCGTTGGGTTTTAGTTGGGTTCTTGTTGGTCATCATGGTGAAAAAGTGTAAATTGTGGCTTTTGGAGAACATCAGGTAGGTTTAGGGGGACTTTTGGGGCATAGTCATGTTTTTTGGTGTTTTCTTCTGTTTCTTGGGGTGGTCCCGTTCTTTTTTGGGAAATTTTTGAGGTGTTTGGGGGTCTCCGTTGGGTTTTGTTGTGTACTCGTTGGTCATCGTGGTGGAAAATGGTAAATTGTGGGTTTTGGAGAACATCAGGTAGGTTTAGGGTGGTTTTGGGATTGGACCTGTGCTTTTTGGGGATTTTCTTCCAGTTTATGGGTGATCCCTTTATTTTTGGGGTGTTTTTGACGTGTTTTGGTGTCTCGTTTTGGGTTTTCGTTTGGTTCATGTTGGTCATCCTGGTGAAAAAGTGTAAATTGTGGGTTTTGGAGAACTTCAGGTAGGTTTAGGGGGACTTTTGGTGTGGATCTATGGCTTTTGGGGTTTTCTTTTGTTTTTAGGGTTTATCCTGTTCCTTTTTTGTGTGTTTTTGACGTGTTTTGGGGTCTCCTTTGGGTTTCGTTGGGTTTTCCATGGTCATCATGTTGGAAAATTGTAAATTGTGGGTTTTGGAGATCATCAGGTAGGTTTAGGGTGGTTTTGGGGTGGATCTATGATTTTGAAGGATTTTCTTCCAATTTTGGGGGTGATCCCTTTCTTTTTTTTTTTTTTTTTTTTTTTTTTTTTTTTTTTTGACGTGTTTTGTGGTCTCCGTTGGGTTTCGTTGGGTTTTCCATGGTCATCAATGTGGAAAAGTGTAAATTGTGGGTTTTGGAGAACTTCAGGTTGGTTTAGGGGGATTTTTGGTGTGGATCTATGGCTTTTGGGGTTTTCTTTCGTTGTTGGGGTTGAACCAGTTCTTTTTTGGGGTGTTTTTGACGTTTTTGGGGTCTCCGTTGGGTTTTGTTGGGTTCTCGTTGGTCGTTAAGCTAAATGGGAGTGGATTGTGGGTTTTGAAGAAGATCAGGTGAGTTTAGGGTGATTTGGGAGGGAAATGCATAGTTTTGTTTTTTTTTTTCTTCTGATGCAGTTCTTTTTTGGGGTGTTTTTGACGTGTTTTGGGGTTTCCGTTGCGTTTTGTTGAGTTCCTAATGGGTTTTATGGTGGTTGGGAGTGGACTTTGGGATTTGGAGAAGATCAGGTAGGTTTAGGGTGGTTTTGGGATTGGATCCATGCTTTTTGGGGATTTTCTTCCAGTTTTGGGGGTTATGGTCTCCGTTGGGTTTCGTTGGGTTTTCCGTGGTCATTATGGTGGAAAAGTTTAAATTGTTGGTTTGTGTTTTATGTTTTGGGTTTTGTTGGGTTTTCTGTTGGCATCTTGGTGGGAAAGGGTAAATTGTGGGTTTTGGAGAACTTCAGGTAGGTTTAGGGGGACTTTTGGGGTGGATTCATGGTATTTGGGGTTTTCTTCTGTTTTTTGGGGTGATCCTGTTCTTTTTTGGGGTGTTTTGACGTGTTTGGGGTTGTCCGTTGGGTTTTGTTGGTTCTCGTTGGTCATCATTGTGAAAAAGGGTAAATTGTGGGTTTTGGAGAACATCAGGTAGGCTTAGGGGGACTTTTGGGGTGGATCTATGGCATTTGGGTTTTTTTTGTTTTTTTTTTTTTGTTTTGTTTTGTTTTTGACATGTTTTTTGTCTCCATTGGGTTTCGTTGGGTTTTCCATGGTCATCATGGTGGAAAAGGGTAAATTTGTGGGTTTTGGAGAACATCAGGTAGGTTTAGGCTGGTTTTGGGATTGGACCTGTGCTTTTTGGGGATTTTCTTCCAGTTTATGGGTGATCCCTTTCTTTTTTGGGGTGTTTTTGACGTGTTTTGATGTCTCCTTTTGGGTTTTCGTTTGGTTCATGTTGGTCATCATGGAGAAAAATTTTAAATTTTTGGGGGGGGAATTTTCTTCCAGTTTTGGGGGTGATTCCGTTCTTGTTTGGGGTGTTTTTGACTTGTTTTGGGGTCTCCGTTGGGTTTTAGTTGGATTCTCGTTGGTCCTTAAGGGAAATGGGAGTGGATTGTGGGTTTTGAAGAAGATCAGGTGAGTTTAGTGTGGTTTTGCGGGAAATTGATAGTTTTTGGTGTTTTTTCTTCTGATTCAGTTATTTTTTGGGGTGTTTTTGACGTGTTTTGGGGTTTCCGTTGGGTTTCGTTGAGTTCCTAATGGGTTTTATGGTGGTTGGGAGTGGACATTTGGATTTGGAGAACATCAGGTACGTTTAGAGTGGTTTTGGGATTGGATCCGTGCTTTTGGGGGTTTTCTTTGGTTTTGGGGGTGATCCTGTTCTTGTTTGGGGTGTTTTTGACGTGTTTTGGGTTCTCTGTTGGGTTTTCCGTGGTCATCATGGTGGAAAAGTGTAAATTGTGGGTTTTGGAGAACATCAGGTAGGTTTAGGGTGGTTTTGGGGTGGATCTATGGCTTTTGGGGTTTTCTTTTGTTTTTAGGGTTTATCCTGTTCCTTTTTTGTGTGTTTTTGACGTGTTTTGGGGTCTCCTTTGGGTTTCGTTGGGTTTTCCATGGTCATCATGTTGGAAAATTGTAAATTGTGGGTTTTGGAGATCATCAGGTAGGTTTAGGGTGGTTTTGGGGTGGATCTATGATTTTGAAGGATTTTCTTCCAATTTTGGGGGTGATCCCTTTCTTTTTTTTTTTTTTTTTTTTTTTTTTTTTTTTTTTTTGACGTGTTTTGTGGTCTCCGTTGGGTTTCGTTGGGTTTTCCATGGTCATCAATGTGGAAAAGTGTAAATTGTGGGTTTTGGAGAACTTCAGGTTGGTTTAGGGGGATTTTTGGTGTGGATCTATGGCTTTTGGGGTTTTCTTTCGTTGTTGGGGTTGAACCAGTTCTTTTTTGGGGTGTTTTTGACGTTTTTGGGGTCTCCGTTGGGTTTTGTTGGGTTCTCGTTGGTCGTTAAGCTAAATGGGAGTGGATTGTGGGTTTTGAAGAAGATCAGGTGAGTTTAGGGTGATTTGGGAGGGAAATGCATAGTTTTGTTTTTTTTTTTCTTCTGATGCAGTTCTTTTTTGGGGTGTTTTTGACGTGTTTTGGGGTTTCCGTTGCGTTTTGTTGAGTTCCTAATGGGTTTTATGGTGGTTGGGAGTGGACTTTGGGATTTGGAGAAGATCAGGTAGGTTTAGGGTGGTTTTGGGATTGGATCCATGCTTTTTGGGGATTTTCTTCCAGTTTTGGGGGTTATCCCGTTCTCTTTTGGGGTGTTTTTGACATGTTTTGATGTCTCTGTTGGGTTTTGTTGGGTTTTCTGTTGGCATCTTGGTGGGAAAGGGTAAATTGTGGGTTTTGGAGAACTTCAGGTAGGTTTAGGGGGACTTTTGGGGTGGATTCATGGTATTTGGGGTTTTCTTCTGTTTTTTGGGGTGATCCTGTTCTTTTTTGGGGTGTTTTTGACGTGTTTTGGGGTTGTCCGTTGGGTTTTGTTGGGTTCTCGTTGGTCATCATTGTGAAAAAGGGTAAATTGTGGGTTTTGGAGAACATCAGGTAGGCTTAGGGGGACTTTTGGGGTGGATCTATGGCATTTGGGTTTTTCTTCTGTTTTTTTGGGGAGATCCTGTTCTTTTTTGTTTTTTTTTTTTTGTTTTGTTTTGTTTTTGACATGTTTTTTGTCTCCATTGGGTTTCGTTGGGTTTTCCATGGTCATCATGGTGGAAAAGGGTAAATTTGTGGGTTTTGGAGAACATCAGGTAGGTTTAGGCTGGTTTTGGGATTGGACCTGTGCTTTTTGGGGATTTTCTTCCAGTTTATGGGTGATCCCTTTCTTTTTTGGGGTGTTTTTGACGTGTTTTGATGTCTCCTTTTGGGTTTTCGTTTGGTTCATGTTGGTCATCATGGAGAAAAATTTTAAATTTTTGGGGGGGGAATTTTCTTCCAGTTTTGGGGGTGATTCCGTTCTTGTTTGGGGTGTTTTTGACTTGTTTTGGGGTCTCCGTTGGGTTTTAGTTGGATTCTCGTTGGTCCTTAAGGGAAATGGGAGTGGATTGTGGGTTTTGAAGAAGATCAGGTGAGTTTAGTGTGGTTTTGCGGGAAATTGATAGTTTTTGGTGTTTTTTCTTCTGATTCAGTTATTTTTTGGGGTGTTTTTGACGTGTTTTGGGGTTTCCGTTGGGTTTCGTTGAGTTCCTAATGGGTTTTATGGTGGTTGGGAGTGGACATTTGGATTTGGAGAACATCAGGTACGTTTAGAGTGGTTTTGGGATTGGATCCGTGCTTTTGGGGGTTTTCTTTGGTTTTGGGGGTGATCCTGTTCTTGTTTGGGGTGTTTTTGACGTGTTTTGGGTTCTCTGTTGGGTTTTCCGTGGTCATCATGGTGGAAAAGTGTAAATTGTGGGTTTTGGAGAACATCAGGTAGGTTTAGGGTGGTTTTGGGGTGGATCTATGATTTTGAAGGATTTTCTTCCAATTTTGGGGGTGATCCCTTTCTTTTTTTTTTTTTTTTCTTTTTTTTTTTTTTTTTGACGTGTTTTCTCGTCTCCGTTGGGTTTCGTTGGGTTTTCCATGGTCATCAATGTGGAAAAGTGTAAATTGTGGGTTTTGGAGAACTTCAGGTTGGTTTAGGGGGATTTTTGGTGTGGATCTATGGCTTTTGGGGTTTTCTTTCGTTGTTGGGGTTGAACCAGTTCTTTTTTGGGGTGTTTTTGACGTTTTTGGGGTCTCCGTTGGGTTTTGTTGGGTTCTCGTTGGTCGTTAAGCTAAATGGGAGTGGATTGTGGGTTTTGAAGAAGATCAGGTGAGTTTAGGGTGATTTGGGAGGGAAATGCATAGTTTTTTTTTTTTTTTTTTCTTCTGATGCAGTTCTTTTTTGGGGTGTTTTTGACGTGTTTTGGGGTTTCCGTTGCGTTTTGTTGAGTTCCTAATGGGTTTTATGGTGGGTGGGAGTGGATTTTGGGATTTGGAGAAGATCAGGTAGGTTTAAGGGTTTTCTTGGGGTTAAATCACGTATTTTCTTCTGATCCGGTTTGCTTTTGGGGTGTTTTTGAGGTGTTTTGGGGTTTCTGTTGCGTTTTGTTGAGTTCCTAAAGGGTTTTATGGTGGTTGGGAATGGACTTTGGGATTTGGAGAACATCAGGTAGGTTTATGAGGACTTTTGGGGCAGATTCATTGTTTTTAGGGTTTTCTTCTGTTTTTTCTCGTGATCCAGTTGGTTTTCGGCGTGTTTTTGACGTGTTTTGTGGTCTCTGTTGGGTTTCGTTGGGTTTTCCGTGGTCATCATGGTGGAAAAGTGTAAATTGTGGGTTTTGGAGAACATCAGGTAGATTTAGGGTGTTTTTGGGGTGGATCTATGGTTTTGGGGGATTTTGTTCCAGTTTTGGGGTGATCGAATTCATTTTTGGGGTGTTTCTGACGTGTTTTGGGTTCTTCGTTGGGTTTCGTTGGGTTTTCCGTGGTCATCATGGTGGAAAAGTGTAACTTGTGGGTTTTGGAGAACATCAGGTAGGTTTAGGGGGACTTTTGGGGTGGATTCATGATATATGGGGTTTTCTTCTGGTTTTTTTTTTTTGGGGGGGAGGTGATCCCGTTCTTTTTTGGGGTGTTTTTGACGTGTTTTGGGGTCTCCATTGGGTTTCGTTGCGTTTTCCGTGGTCATCATGGTGGAAAAGGGTAAATTGTTGGTTTTGGAGAACATCAGGTAGGTTTAGGTGTGTTTTGGGATTGGATCTATGGTTTTGGGGGATTTTCTTTCGTTTTTGGGGGTGATCCCGTTCTTTTTTGGGGTGTTTTTGACATGTTTTGGGGTCTCCGTTGGTATTCCTTGGGTTTTCCGTGGTCATGGTGGTGGAAAATTGTAAATTGTGGGTTTTGGAGAACTTCAGGTAGGTTTAGGGGAATTTTGGGGTGGATTCATGGTATTTGGGCTTTTCTTCTGTTTTTCTTGGGTGATCCTGTTCTTTTTTTGGGTGTTTATGACGTGTTTTGGGGTCTCCGTTGGGTTTTAGTTGGGTTCTTGTTGGTCATCATGGTGAAAAAGTGTAAATTGTGGCTTTTGGAGAACATCAGGTAGGTTTAGGGGGACTTTTGGGGCATAGTCATGTTTTTTGGTGTTTTCTTCTGTTTCTTGGGGTGGTCCCGTTCTTTTTTGGGAAATTTTTGAGGTGTTTGGGGGTCTCCGTTGGGTTTTGTTGTGTACTCGTTGGTCATCGTGGTGGAAAATGGTAAATTGTGGGTTTTGGAGAACATCAGGTAGGTTTAGGGTGGTTTTGGGATTGGACCTGTGCTTTTTGGGGATTTTCTTCCAGTTTATG